>NW_026708304.1:0-60000 GCF_902713425.1 Acipenser ruthenus
AACACGATGCGCGATATAACTCTAGCTCTAATTAACGCCAAGGTAATTAACGGCTGTTAATTTTACAAGACCCAAACAACCAAAAAAGTTATATATTTCCAAATCCTCTTAAGCAAAGTGTTTTTTTTTTCTTTTCAAAAGTAAAAAATTAGCCATGATAAAGAATAGAGGAAACCGCTCTCCCGGAATCTGGTGCTACACAGCGTTAAAGACAATCTCAGTTTGCAAGCCTTGCTTCAGGATCGGGTATGCTGGTAATTAAGCATGGCGTGGTTAGCGCAGCAAGGCAAACGCAACGATTAGCAGCGAAACGATACAAGAATGTGAATGAATGAGGGCTCTGTCGCGGCTGCTGTTTGTTGTTTGTTGTTCTGAACCTCGATTAGTTCCCCTCTCTGTACTGTACACCGCTATATAAAAATAATATCTGTACAGAACTGTGTGATGCCCTTCCGTGCGCAGTCCACGTGTCTTTACCATCCCCAGCCCCGTGTTTCTGAACTGGCAGTGCGGTCACTCATTAACTCTGTGCATAAACAACTCTGTGCACAAACAACGACTTTCCAAGAACCACTTTAGTTAGTTTTTTTTTATATATATACCTGGAAATTTCCACACATAAACAGTAATAAATCTTCGCTGAACCAGTGGAACTCTGTGCATTTCTCGCGTCCACTTCACTGACAGTTTGATAACACACCCCAGTATAGACCTCTGAATAGCAGCACAACACTCTGAGCGAGTTTTACTGCAGCCGCAATGGAGGGGTCTATATTAATGATCTAAACACAGAACGCGTGAACTCTGTATTCTGAATGAGTCATTTATCAGACGCTTTTATCCAAAGCGACTCACAGAGACTAGAGGTGTGAAGTCTGCTTCATCAACAACTGCTCTGCTTCTGCTGCTGCAGAGTCACTTCCAATAGGAGCACGTTTGTTTTACGTCTCATCCGAAGGATGGAGCACAAGGAGGTGAAGTGACTTGCTCAGGGTCACGCACGCACGCACGCACGCACGCACGCACACACACACACACACACACACACACACACACACAGTCAGTGGCTAAACTGGGATTTGAACCTGCTGGTATCGAGACCCCTTTTCTAACCACTGGACCAGCGAGCCTCCTATTTGAGTCATCTCTCTGATGCGTATACAGATTTGTACAGTGAAACTTTCTTTAAGGTTTAGATCATAAACGCAGACCCGCTTCCACTGGTCCCCTTATCCACTTTGTGTGTCTGATCCAGAAAACACAAACACTTGCATCCACATCTCTAAACGTACACCCTGCATAAATAATGAGACCATTAAAAAAATGAAAAAAACCAAACCATGGAATTTTACTGCAATATCTCTATCTATATAAATAATTGTTTTCAACAGCGTGGGTATTGTACAGTAAAGCCCACATATAGTTTACATTATTATGGAATTAGCAATATTTGCACCCCCTCAAAGAATAACATGTTACAGTTATACAGCATAGTTCAGCTTCCCGGCTTTCTGAGAAGTTCAGTGGCAATTTCCATTGGGCCAGCCTTTTAAATAGGGGTCCTCTCCCGCAGGTTTGCTTTCAGTGCAGGTAGGCAGGCATATTCTCAGCCAGCTACGCTCAAAGAATACACAGTCCTTCTGTTTTCTAGTAGTGGCTTAGCAGAAAGCAAATAAAATCGGTCCTTGATTTTAGATGGATATTATTATTATTGTTGTAAAAGGATTTTCCATTTATTTCCCCATTATCTCTCTCTCTCGCCAAGTTTAACTCTGCAAGAAATGTAAAAAGACTTCTGATTTAGCCAGGCTCAGGGCAGTCAATGGCGCGGTGACCCAGGCCAGGCGTTTAACCCTTGACCTGCACTGCGCTGGGATTAGAACTACAAGCATGGACGCCAGGTCCTAGGGCTTCTATGTGCACCTCTATCTGGACTGTAGTTTTTTTTTTTTTTTTTTGTGTGTAGGCGTGTACGGATCTGGGTGTTTAGCCAGGCAGAACACCCTGGGCTAAACACCTTTGCTGTCCCGAGTTCTGTGATCAATCGAAACACAAGACTCAGCTTTTAATGTCAAATCTTCCAAAACACGCTCTCCGTGGTATCTGAGCTTGCAATTGGTAGAAAATATATATATATAAATATTATGTCTCAGCAATTTGACTCTTTCCTCT
This sequence comes from Acipenser ruthenus, assembly GCF_902713425.1. Classification (NCBI taxonomy): domain Eukaryota; kingdom Metazoa; phylum Chordata; class Actinopteri; order Acipenseriformes; family Acipenseridae; genus Acipenser; species Acipenser ruthenus. The sequence goes on from NW_026708304.1 coordinate 2,173, forward strand.
TTTGTTTGTGTGTAATAATCCAGTTCTCGCTTTCCAACAGCCAAACGAGCATTCACAGCAGAACCCGACTCCCAATATAAGCCCAGCTCTCCTGTTTTGGGGTACAGAGGGGTTCAGTTGAGGGGTTCCCCCGGCCCGACCCCCTGAGTTCTTCACAGGCTGGTTGTGTGTGTTTGTCTCTTCTCTTCTCTGCCGCTGTTTCCTTCTTCACAGTTGAAGTCGTTGCAATAAATGAGAACGCGCTAGGAGCTTTCTTTCTCTCTCTCTGCCCCGCTCTCTCGCCTTCGTTTCCTGCAGTCAGCGTTTTCTCAGGGACTCGCATCTGGAAAGCAGAAGTCACATTAGGGCAGATTTATCAAGGGTTTCTTTTGTGTGTGTGTTTGTTTTTTTAACACCATATTGTGATCTGCTCCTAGGGCTGCCATCTCTGAGGTACAAAAAACAAAACAAAACACCAAAAGAAAATTACAGAAATACATACATTAAAAAAACAAAACACACATTAACAAAATAATGTAAATAAAAATAAGATCATTTACATTTTTTAAAAATTAAATAAATAAGTTAAAATTATTCTTATTATTTTTTAAATACATATATAACTAATCCAGAGACATCCAAACAGAAGGGGTATGGGGGAGGGAGGGGGGTTGTTAAAAGTGTAAACTCTCTTTAGAAATCCTCTATTCATCCAATAGGAAACATTGCTAACATTTGTGATATAGTATTGACAGCCAGTTCATTGTGTATCTCAGTGTATCTCAGTCTAACTTGTGCTCAGTCTACAGCCTGGCATTGAGGTGCTGCTGGGAAACAGGGACAGGCGTGCGCCCCGAGGGCTCCCCTCCCCTCCCCTCCCCTCCCCTCCCCTCCCCTCCCCGGATCAGGGACTCACTTGCAGGAGCGTTGGTTCAGCTCCTTCCCCTTCCTGCGGCAGTGCCGGGGAGAGAGCCGACACGAGCACTCACAGGACACGGGATCCAACACCTTCCACTGTACCACACATGCACTGCACTGCCTGGGAGAGAGGAGGAGAGTGTGAGAGAGGAGAGACACACGCACTGCACTGCCTGGGAGAGAGGAGAGACACACGCACTGCACTGCCTGGGAGAGAGGAGAGACACACCGGCACTGCACTGCCTGGGAGAGAGGAGAGACACACGCACTGCACTGCCTGGGAGAGAGGAGAGACACACGCACTGCACTGCCTGGGAGAGAGGGGGAGAGTGTGAGAGAGGAGAGACACACGCACTGCACTGCCTGGGAGAGAGGAGAGACACACGCACTGCACTGCCTGGGAGAGAGGAGAGACACACGCACTGCACTGCCTGGGAGAGAGGAGAGACACACACACTGCACTGCCTGGGGGAGAGGGGGAGAGGGGAGAGAGGAGACCAGCAGCACTGACACCCAGAATGACTGACCGTCTTTACTCACCTCTGTGGCAGCACTGGGGTTACGCCTTTCTTAAATCTGGAAAGAGAAAGAAAAGAGATTCAACAATAGCCTGGTCCCGGTTCAACTTAAACCCCCCCCCCCCCCCCCCCCCGGTAACCAGTTTGGTTGAGCCGGCCCCTTTGTCACCGCGTCCAGTGCTAGGCTGGTTTTGAAACACAGAGCTGCTCTCTTGCTCACCTGCACTCACACGCGCTGTGCTCAGTGAAAGGCATCCTCACCCATTCGTGGCTGTCATACTTAGTCTTCATCAACTGGGGAAGGAAGAGAAACGGGAGGCGTGCTTTTAAAACTACAATATCAAAAGAAGAAGCAAAACACACACACACACACTGACACACACCTACAGTGACACACTGACACACAGACACACACACACTGACACAGACACACACACACAGACACACACACAGACACACACACACAGTGACACACTGACACACAGACACACACACACTGACACAGACACACACACACACACTGACACACACACACAGTGACACACTGACACACAGACACACACACACAGTGACACACTGACACACAGACACACACACTGACACACACACACAGTGACACACAGACACACACAGACACACACACACAGTGACACACAGACACACACACACACACTGACACACACACACACACAGACACACACACACACACGCACACACACACTGACACACACACACACTCACACACACACACTCACACTGGAGATAACCAGCCACTCCCTCACCCTGTTTATTTTTCTGTCTGACTTGCACATGTATTGGGAAGGACCCTTACAAAGCAGCAAAACACAGCACCTGCACACCGTGCTGTCAACAAGACCTTATCACTGACCTCGCCTCATGAGGGGGGGGTGCTGTGTGTGTGTGTGAGTGTGTCGGTGTGTGTGCGTGTGTCAGTGTGTGTGTTGAGGTACCTCCACTGTGAGTGCGTGTGTGTGTGGTTGATTTTTGGGTACCTCCACTGTGAGCGTGTGTGTGCTGGTTGGGGCGCACTCCATGGCCTCGTCCCCGCAGCACCCCCCACAGCGGCGCAGCGGCACACAGGAGGGCAGGAAGAGGTGCTCCACTTCCTGAGGGAACTCGGAGGAGACGTCAACCAGGACCTCGCGAGGCTGACACAACGAGCGATTATACACATCCAGCCACGCCAACACTACAGACACAGAGAGACAGGTTAGCTACTTCAATACTGCAGAGAGAGAGAGAGAGAGACACAGAGACAGGGTTAGCTACTTCAATACTGCAGAGACAGAGAGACAGAGACAGGGTTAGCTACTTCAATACTGCAGAGAGAGAGAGAGACCACAGAGACAGGGTTAGCTACTTCAATACTGCAGAGAGAGAGAGAGACACACAGAGACAGGGTTAGCTACTTCAATACTGCAGAGACAGAGAGACAGAGACAGAGAGACAGAGAGACAGGGTTAACTACTTCAAATAAGCAGAGAGACAGTGAGACAGGGTTAGCCACTTCAATACTGCAGAGAGAGAGAGACAGAGACAGAGACAGAAAGAGAGAGAGAGAGGTGAAGAGAGGGAGAGAGAGGGAGGGTTACACACAGACAGACACAAACACAGGCACAGTCATTCTTACCTTCCCTGGATTTGTGCGAGTCACCCGTGTGCCAGCGTGCCAGCTGAAACCAAAGAGAAGAGGCAGAAGAAGAACAAATTAAAAAAAAAGGTCCCAAAAAGGAAGAAGAAAAAAAAAATAGTATTATACATCACGCCGCGCAGAGAGCGACCATTTAGCTTTGGAGGTGAAAGGACAAACGCTGCTGAAATGCACGACAGTGCCTAAACTCACCTGCCCAGCCAAACCCTTTGAATCTCCTTGCTTTAGATTGGGGTTGAACGGTGAGCGCTCAGCACAGAGAGAAAGCAGGATCAGCGGACAGACACGCAGCTGGAAATGAAACGGACTCAGAGCAGAGCGAAGGAGACACGTGATGGAATGGGTTACCAGGGGTTACCGAGCCACGCTGCTGCTGCTGCTGCAGAGTCACTTCCAATAGGACCTTGTTTTGTTTTACGTCTCATCCGAAGGACGGAGCACAAGGAGGTGAAGTGACTTGCTCAGGGTCACACACACACACACACAGGGAGTCAGTGGCTGAGCCGGGATTTGAACCTCCAGGTATCAAGCCCTTTTCTTTAACCGCTGGACCAGCGAGCCTCCTGGACGATGTTGTAAAGCTCACATTTACCCTAAACAGGCTCAGCTGGGTAGAGAGCAGGGGATTGTGGGGGCTGTGCAAGGTGCTTGAAGCCTTGTGCTGATTTTAATAAGACGTGGTAACACAACAGACACTAGGACGGCAGCAGGCTCTGAGACTGAACTCTGTACACAGCCCTCAGTCCAAGGTCAACTACGAGAAAACAAGGACTGCAGAAACCAGTACCAGCCGGGATGTTGCACACACACACACACACACACACACACACTGACACACATTAACCCACATTAACACACTGACACACAGGAACAGCAAATATACCAGCGCTGCAAGTTCTCTCTAAAGACACATTTTTGTGTTAAAAATGGACACTATAGGGACTACCTGTGTCCTCATAAAGGTAGGTTTTGTCAGCTTTTCTGTCCCAGGATACACTGTAAACGTCACCACAGCAACATGCAAATACTAACGCACAAACTATGAGACACACACACACACACGTAAACAAGGGGCATTCAGAACAGAAAATAGGAGGCACTTTTTTTACACAGAGAATTGTGAGGGTCTGGAACCAACTCCCCAGTAATGTTGTTGAAGCTGACACCCTGGGATCCTTCAAGAAGCTGCTTAATGAGATTCTGGGATCAATAAGCTACTAACAACCAAACGAGCAAGATGGGCTGAATGGGGGCCTCCTGTCGTTTGGAAACTTTCTTATGTTCTTATGTGCTCCACACTTTTTTCCCCGCTCCCTGCAGCGTGGTTATGCAAACGTTGCCCTGTGTGCAGACTCTGCTGAGCACACTGGCATTCTCCAGACTCTTAAGGGCAACCCCCCCACCCCCCCCCCACCCCAAAACAGAGGCTGCCTTCTCTGCAGAGTTTAATCCTAGCTTTGCAAAGCCAGTGTCACAGAGACAGCAGGACTGTGTTGTTATTGAATTGTAATTGAAACTCTTTATTTTTTACTGCTTCACGGCTATCTTTGCCTGTTCCTGGTTCCTTGTGCGTTGCCAATGCAGCCCCTCCCGGTGATGTCACCCGTACCAGGACAACTCAGCTGAGATCAGGCTCCAAGGAAGCAGATCTGTAAAAATACCTTTCCATAAGTAATTCAAATGATCAACATACCGGAATGTTCCTCCGGGGAATTTTTTTTTTTTTTTTTTTGTCCATCATAAAAATGATGAGAGGATAATAGTTATTATTATAATATCTCACAAGGCACTCTGGACTTTACGCTGCAAGTGGAAACAGCAGCCTCATGAAAAACAACAAGGTAGAAGGTGGAAACTCAAATAAGACAAGAAAAATCCTCTCCCTTCTCCTCTCCTCTTCTCTCACCTCCCTCACCTCTCCCCTCCCCCTCTCTCTTCTCACCTCCCTCACCTCTCCCCTCACTCCTCTCCCCCTTCACTCCTGTCTCCCCCACTCCACTCCTCCTCTCTACCTTCTCCCTTCTCTCACCTCCCCTCTCCCACCTCTCCTCTCTCCCCCACTCCACTCCTCTCCCCCTATCCCCCCTCTCCTCCCTCCTCTCCCTTCCCCCTCCCCCTCCCCCTCCCCCTCTCCCTCTCCCCTCCTCTCTCTCCCTCCCCCCTCTCCCCTCCCCCTTTCCCCTCCCCCTCCCCCCTCCCCCTCTCCACTCCTCTCTCTCCCCTCCTCCCCCCTCCCCTCCCCCTCTCACCTCCCCTCTCCCCCCCCCCTCTCCCCCTCTCCCCCTCCCCTCTCTCCTCTCCCCTCCCCCTTTCCCCTCTCTCCCTTCCCCCTCCCCCCTCTCCCCTCTCTCCCCTCTCTCCCCTCTCCCCTCTCTCCCCTCTCCTCTCCCCTCCTCACCTCTCTCTCCCCTCCTCCCCTCCCCTCCCCTCCCCACCTCTCTCTCCCCTCCTCCCCTCCCCTCCCCCTCTCTCACCTCCCCTCTCCCCCTCCCCTCCTCCCCTCTCGTCGGACTATCTCTTTGGTATGTGTGTGTGCGTGTGCTTTCGCCACTGGCTAGCAAACACACACTGCCATTTCTGGGAAGCGCAGTGTTACTCTGGCAGCCTGTAAACGATGATGAATATGAAGCTGGAAATCCCGGTCGAACTCCACTTCACCCTGAGCACAGAGCTCCGATCAGTGACCCTGCTTCAAACTCTGAAGACACTCATGAAGGTCAGAAAGTCTGTCACCTCATTTATCAAGTTGCTAAATTCTGTTTAAACTTTGTGTTTGGCTTGCCTTGCACTTCTTCAGAGAGAGAGAGAAAAAAAACAAGAGCAGCCGCTGTTGGCTGTCCAGTTTGTCTGCATTCCCTAAACATCTACTCCATTTATTAACTACGATTAAAAAAAAAGGTGAATTGAAATTCGCCCGTTTCTAATGCTCCCTTGCCCATTCAAATCCCAATCCTTCCCCACTCCACTCCATCCCAGCCCTACTTTGTAAGCTTCGTATACGCAGTTGCATTGCTTGCAATATCAAACAGACTCAACACCAGGGTGCCTGGAAGTCTAAACATAAGAACATAAGAAAGTTTCCAAACGAGAGGAGGCCCCATTCAGCCCATCTTGCTCGTTTGGTTGTTAGTAGCTTATTGATCCCAGAATCTCATCAAGCAGCTTCTTGAAGGATCCCAGGGTGTCAGCTTCAACAACATTACAAACACGAAAGGACAGCAGATCGTGGCCTCGTTAACTAAACGACATGGCAAGCACGTTTAGATTTAAAACAGCAATAAGTGACTGCGGTTACCATGGCTTCAACAGCCTAGAAGCACCTCCACTGTTTTCCCTTGACAAAGGCATGTTTCACATCCCGAAACGTGGGGAAGCCAGCTGGTTTGAGCATTGCCACTGCCAGCCATAATTCAGTGGCTCTAGGAAGTTCATTTAGACACCCCCCTCCCCCCCGGGCGACAGAGCCAACTAATTAACACGGTCCAATTAGCAGATCAGCGCGGAGCCGGCTGCCAATTGCAGCTAATCGGAAACCCGCACACAGATTTTCTCAAAATCCGCTAAACTGTTACAGGCAGTGGCGCACACGCAGCCTCCTGCTATAAATCACGATGCGATCGCCTGCACCACGGCACGTAATTCAATTGGCTGCGCATAACCTCTATTGCACAACAGCCTACCAGCAGGATAGACGCAGCAGCCAGCATGTTACACTATCACCGGCAGAGCCGCTGATCAAAGCACCCTGAGCGGGGGGGGCAGGAGGGGGGTCATTAATCCATTAACCACTCGCCGCTTCATTAGTTATCAATTCATCACAATACCTGCTACCGTACCAACCACGCTGTACAACAACACCAATCAAATGTTGAACACGATCCAAGTAACTATCACTGACACTCCTATCTGCTCCCATATTGAATGGTATTTTGTCATATTCTTGTACTTGCTAGAACTGAAGTCATTGTATTTATCTTGCTCTTAATTGTATTAATACTTGTACTGTGATTCTTGAAATGTATTTTTTGTTTACGACTGTAAGTCGCCCTGAATAAGGGCGTCTGCTAAGAAATAAATAAATAATAATAATAATAATAATAATAATAATAATAATAATAATCAAGTGTGTATTTTATTTATTTATTTATTTATTTATTTATTTATTTATTACATATATTAATTGCGTGGTACAAATACAGATTTCTCTGTGTAACGTAGAAGAAATCGGATTTTGAAGCTAAAATTATATATATATATATATATATATATATATATATATATATATACTATACCGGTGGCCTAATTCTGCCCAAATTATACTCGATTCCAAGGGTCTCCAATCCTGGTCCTGGGGGGGGGGGGGGGGGGGGCGCGGTGTCCCTCCTGGTTTTTGTTCCAACTGTCCCCAAACTTACGTAATTGTACCAACTGGAAGCTTAACTGGTCCAATTAAGTAATTTTGGAGACAGTTGGTACAAAAACCAGGAGGGACCGGGACTGGAGACCGCTGCTCCACACGACCACCGAGTCGCTCACAGAGCGGTCTGTCCAGCAAAGAGTGATACTTTCTATTTTAAAATGCTGTCACCACATCAAACTATATAAAAGAAAAGACGGGTTATGAAAAGAAACGCAGTGCTGTCTGATGATGGTTTTACTGCAGGTGAGTCACACTAGGTGTACTTAAAACTAACACTTTGTTCATGTGGATATCGCAACAACGTGAAATATGTGAGTGACCGGCAGGGCAGCGAACCCATCCGTGACACTGACAAAGTCTACACAGGATCCCAGAGCAAGTTAATGGGAATAGATCTTACCTTGGCAAATGAGACAGGCAGCCGAGTTATCAAAATAAACTGAAGAATTCCCAGAATAACTTTCAGATGAATCTCCATTGCGAGTTCTGGTTTGGAACGGCTCAAGAAAAAAAAGCTCCAAACTCGTATTTCTCTTTATATATATATTTATTTATTTTTTAAAATCCGTCTTTTCCAACCCTTATGGTATAAGGAAACTTAGAAACAGGACTCTTAAATGCTGAAACCCAAGTTTAAAAATCTCCAAACAGAAGTCCGGCGTATTCCACATTGTAAAAATAACTAATCCACAGTGGGAACCGTCTGTAATATCCGATGTGCTGATGATAATGAAGAATTAATTTTCAGAAATGATATTCCAGGTTTTGGTTATTTTGAGGCGTTTTCAAAGACTTTTCTTTCAACAGTCCTAGACCAAACAGGCGGTCGTCTTGAAGTGTGAGTAGCGATGGAAAAATCAATTATATATAGATATATATATTCAATTAGTGTCAGAGAATATGTTTTATTCCTTAACAAAAATGCAGTTCGTGTTGTTATCAACAGAAATAAAAAAGAAAACTTTTCAAATTGTGTATTAGTAATAATAATATTAATAATAATAATAATACAGAGCTACACCGTTATTCAAACACACACGCTTTCTCTTCTCTTGAATTAAAATCATCTTCAAACTCGCGTTGTACAGCGGAGGCAGTGTCATTTGCTGTCTGTCGTCGGTACCTCGGCATCATTTCATTAAATGTCATAAATGAAAATAAAATATAAATATAAATACATACAGCTCTGGGACACGTCAATACACAAACGGTCCTCTATATAAATGAATCCTGAAAACCTAACCGTCCCCGACACGAGACCTGGCGGTTTGCCGTTTGAATTTTGAACCGTGTTCTAGAACTCGGGTCCCTCCTCGCGCAGTCAGCCAGTCCGGGTGCAGGTGCGGCGGCGGCGGTTGAGTCAGTCTCGGCTCTGCTCGGTTGAGTCAGTCTCGGCTCTGCTCGGTTGAGTCAGTCTCGGCTCTGCTCGGTTGAGTCAGTCCCGGCTCTGCTCGGTTGAGTCAGTCTCGGCTCTGCTCGGTTGAGTCAGTCTCGGCTCTGCTCGGTTGAGTCAGTCTCGGCTCTGCTCGGTTGAGTCAGTCTCGGCTCTGCTCGGTTGAGTCAGTCTCGGCTCTGCTCGGTTGAGTCAGTCCCGGCTCTGCTCGGTTGAGTCAGTCCCGGCTCTGCTCAGTGATGTTGGGAAGGGTTGGGGAAGGCGGGCTGTTGTCGTTTCTCGGCTCTGCTCGGTGATGTTGGGAAGGGTTGGGGAAGGCGGGCTGGTTGTCGTTTCTCGGCTCTGCTCGGTGATGTTGGGGAGGGTTGGGGAAGGCGGGCTGGTTGTCGTTTCTCGGCTCTGCTCGGTGATGTTGGGGAGGGTTGGGGAAGGCGGGCTGGTTGTCGTTTCTCGGCTCTGCTCGGTGATGTTGGGGAGGGTTGGGGAAGGCGGGCTTGTTGTCGTTTCGCCGGGCTGCTGTTGCTGCTGCTGTCGCCGCCGGGGTTGGCGTGTAAACTCACGACGAGACCCTTTCTGTTCAATCCACGGTCTGTCAGCGCAATCTCCTCCCATAGGCGTTTAATTAAAGAGACAAGCACACCCTTTTTAAAAAGAGAGGCGGGCGCGTTGCTGGTGTTGTAAAATACTGTAGAACTATAGCCTATAGTCCGATAGCGTTGTTAATTTTTTTTTTTTTTTGTCAGATTTTTTTTTCACTTTATAAAATTAACAAGGAAACAATAATACATTAAAAATAATAATAATAATAATAATAATAATAATAATAATAATAATAATAATAAACTTGCCATACACCAAACGACTACTACTAATAATAATAAGTCTAATATTATTATTATTTTGCTCACAAGGACACATCGTACTTTTGAAACTACTGTAATCAACGGAATTTTCTATAGTGTTGCCCTAACGTGTAATACCAGTGGCTGCGGTAAGGGGTCGCTGTTACAGAACCAGCCACTCCCCTCGACAGCGATAGGAAAGTTCTGTTCAAGCACGTTAGTTAACCTGTGTGGACATCTACGAGAAGTATTTCAATTAAAATAACATTTTTAAAAGTTGTGTATTTGGCACCAGCCTCTATCTTTCTGAGAAAAAAAAAAAAAAGTTGAGTTTAGACAAAAACGTTTAGACAAATTTTCTACTAACAACCAAACGAGCAAGATGGGCCGAATGGCCTCCTCTCGTTTGGAAACTTTCTTGTGTTCAAAGGTTTTAATGTAAACAGTTTATTGTTAATTTTAGCACGAAGAAAACGCGTGGTTTGATTGAAACGATAAAATAACTTTTTTTTTTTTTTTTTTTTTTTTGAATGCCACGCTTGTGTGAGATTGACCAATACATATCAATATCGATCCGACAAATAACAGTTTGAACCCAGACGCTCGTCCTAATCAATACAACTGGCGCTGGATTTATTTATTTATTATTATTATTATTATTATTATTATTATTATTATTATTATTACAAACAACGTATGATTCGTGCTGCGACCTGTGCCGCCGCGGTAGATTTATTTAGATTGATATTCGAGTCTTATCCGGTTCCGCGGAGAATTGGCAGAGACTAAATTTTATTTTTTTTTCCAGACCCCGTAATTGTGTTAAATCCTGGGCGAGCAGGGTGGGTCTGTGTTTGCCAAGATCGAAGAGATTGGCACACATCGGACCGGCTCTGCTCAGCACGCTTTTATATTAACATTTAAAGGTAACTGGTTAACCTCGGGGTGAACGAGTATGCGGGACAGAGAGACAGACAGAGAGACAGACAGACAGACACACACACACAGACAGACAGACACAGACAGACAGACAGACACACACACGCACACACACAGACAGACACACAGACAGACACACACACGCACACACACAGACAGACACACAGACACACAGAGACAGACAGACACACACACAGAGACAGACAGACACACATACACACAGACAGACACACACACACAGACAGACACAGACAGACAGACAGACACACACACGCACACACACAGACAGACACACAGACAGACACACACACACAGACAGACAGACAGACACACACACACACAGACAGACACACAGACAGACACACACACACAGAGACAGACAGACACACATACAGACACACACACACAGACAGACAGACAGACACACACACACACACAGAGACAGACAGACACACAGAGACAGACAGACAGCCTCTGTGTTCATTTGAAATGATCCCGCGTATTTCAGCTAAAGGGTTTCGAGAATGCGAGCTCAAAACTTTCGGTTTTTTTTTTTTTGTTTTTTTTTTTTTTGAGGTAACGTAGACAGAGGTCATTTTCCCCCCCTTATCTTTTTATATATTTAACGAAACGGTAAATCGATAATGGATAAGGTCTTTTTTTTTGCCCAGTTAAACTGCAGTTACAGACGAAATATTGGTACTGACGAGACACTGGCAAGACTGACTGCTGAAAATACAACATTTTAATGATTAAAACCCTGTAGGCTACACTAACATTTCCATAGGAGTAACACCGTTTAAAAACGCACAGCATGCGGGCCATAGAATCTAGCATTATTATTATTATTATTATTATTATTTCCAGCGTGGTTTGAATTTGTTGAAGGTATTGTATTTTGTTGAAGGCTTTTAGCAGTTTATTTGTCGCTGCGGTTTCTGTATTTCTCCACGAACTCGGCGTGTTTCTGACGAAGAATCTCTTGCTGTTTCTTCAACCCGTTCATCCTGCGGAGAAAACAAAATACAAAGAACAATAATACTAATAATAAATATTAAAACTACTAATAATAATCAATACTATTAATCAATACTGATAACAGGTCTGTCAGTGACATCCACGGCTGTCATTCTCAATCAGAGCTGTCAGGGTGATGATGATGATGATGAGGATGATGAGGATGTTTATTTAGCAGACTCCTTAAGAACATAAGAAAGTTTACAAACGAGAGGAGGCTCCATTCAGCCCATCTTGCTCGTTTGGTTGTTAGTAGCTTATTGATCCCAGAATCTCATCAAGCAGCTTCTTGAAGGATCCCAGGGTGTCAGCTTCAACAACATTACTGGGGAGTTGGTTCCAGACCCTCACAATTCTCTGTGTAAAAAAAGCGCCTCCTATTTTCTGTTCTGAATGCCCCTTTATCTAATTTCCGCTTGTGACCCCTGGTCCTTGTTTCTTTTTTCAGGTCCCCTGGGTTGTCAATACCTTTCAGGATTTTGAATGTTTGAATCAGATCACCGCGTAGTCTTCTTTGTTCAAGACTGAATAGATTCAATTCTTTGAGCCTGTCTGCATACGACATGCCTTTTAAACCCGGGATAATTCTGGTCGCTCTTCTTTGCACTCTTTCTAGAGCAGCAATATCCTTTTTGTAACGAGGTGACCAGAACTGAACACAATATTCTAGGTGAGGTCTTACTAATGCATTGTAAAGTTTTAACATGACTTCCCTCCTTTCTCCAAGGCGACTCACAGAGGCCTGGGCGTGTGTTCGATGCATCAGCTGCAGAGTCTCTTACACCAACGCCTCACCCAGAAGTCACACAGTGAGTCAGCGAGCGAGCCGGGATGTGAACCTCCTGGTTCAAGCCCGGTTCTCTAATCGCTGGATTAGTTTAATGGAATCGGGTCAGTGCTGTTTAAGACCTAGATTATTATTATTATTATTATTATTATTATTATTATTATTATTATTATTATTATTATTATTATTATTATTATTATTTATTTCTTAGCAGACACCCTTATCCAGGGCAACTTACAATAGTTACAAGATATCACATTATTTTTACATACAATTCCCCATTTATACAGTTGGGTTTTTACTGGAGCAATCTAGGTAAAGTACCTTGCTCAAGGGTACAGCAGCAGTGTCCCCCACCTGGGATTGAACCCACGACCCTCCGGTCAAGAGTCCAGAGCCCTAATCACTACTCCACGCTGAGTCCAGAGCCCTAACCACTACTCCACACTGAGTCCAGAGCCCTGACCACTACTCCACACTGAGTCCAGAGCCCTGACCACTACTCCACACTGAGTCCAGAGCCCTGACCACTACTCCACACTGAGTCCAGAGCCCTGACCACTACTCCACACTGAGTCCAGAGCCCTGACCACTACTCCACACTGAGTCCAGAGCCCTGACCACTACTCCACACTGAGTCCAGAGCCCTGACCACTACTCCACACTGAGTCCAGAGCCCTAACCACTACTCCACACTGAGTCCAGAGCCCTGACCACTACTCCAGACTGAGTCCAGAGCCCTGACCACTACTCCAGACTGAGTCCAGAGCCCTGACCACTACTCCAGACTGAGTCCAGAGCCCTGACCACTACTCCACACTGAGTCCAGAGCCCTGACCACTACTCCACACTGAGTCCAGAGCCCTGACCACTACTCCACACTAGATGCCATTGGGCAAGCAACAGCACATTTTACTTACATTGTGCGAGCTTAATAATAATAATAATAATAATAATAATAATAATAATAATAATAGGACTCCCATTGCAGAGCAGTTTGATCCAGTCCAGGTTTTACATTCATTTTGGCGAGCTTCATAATAATCAATCAATCAATCAATCAATCAATCAATCAATCAGTCAATCAATCAATCGCATTTGATTTTGTATAGCGCCTTTCAAGGTGGGCCGCCTGTCCCAAAGTGTTTTAACATTAAAACAATTCAACACCATGAAAAAAATCATTACAAACAATACAAATTTAAAAACCTACAAAAATTAAAAAAAGACCTAAATAAAAACAGCAAGTGATAAAAGCGAACCAGAGGAACAACAAAAAGAACATTTGAAATGAAGAAAACAGCAAAGCAGAACAGAACAGAAAGACTAAGACAAAGCCAAGAGAAAAAAAGAGGGTTTTTAAAGCTTTGACTTGAAGAGTGAGCAGCTCAAACAGAGAAGGGAGGGTAGGAGCTTAGACTTTGCTACAAGGACAGAGTCCGAGGGTCTCGGATCACGTGTGGGGACACACAGATCACGTGTGGGGACACACGGCCCGCGTCGTCTCTCCGTAACTCGGGGCTGGAGTTAGGGAGAGATTTGCATGCAAGCCGAAGAGTTTTAAAAGCAACCCTGCATCTGACAGCCGACCAGCGAGGGAGGGCCAGCTGAGGAGTGATGTCATCATGGCGTTGGGATTTGGAAAGGATCCTGGCTGCTGAGCTGTGTTTCTCATTGTCGTCTAGGGATGGCATATTAACGCAGTGCTTGCGTCTCTCTGTAGGATCCTGGGGGGGGTTTGGGGGGGGGGTGTCGTCAGCTCTGAAGATCCGCATTGTAAGAAACCCTCCCAAACCCTCGCCCCCCTCCCTCTCTGCCTCTCACACACACAGGCAGTCACAGCGAGCTCTGAGGCCACATATCCGGCCGGTCCTGTTTCTTTGTTAAATGTAAGATGGCAAGACAGACTGGAAACCAGCGCCAGATTTTAAACAAGAGCTCCACTATGCAGAGGGACGGGGGGGAGGAGGAGGAGGGGGGGCTCAGCCATTTCAAACCCCCAAACCCTAACCCCCTTTTCCACAATTACACTGATGTGGGGGCAACTCTGAATACCAATGAGCCATGATCCCGAGGGCCCCTAATTACATAACGAGTGTATTCATTAATCCCCCCCCTTGGCAATTATTATTAATTTAGCAGAGGCTTTTATCGAAAGCGACTCGCAGAGACTAGAGGGGTGAACTCTGCTTCATCAACAACTGCTGCTGCTGCTGCTGCTGCTGCAGAGTCACTTCCAATAGGAGCTCGTTTGTTTTACGTCTCATCTGAAGGACGGAGCACAAGGAGGTGAAGTGACTTGCTCAGGGTCACGCACGCACGCACGCACGCACACACAGGGAGTCAGTGGCTGAGCCGGGTGATTTGAAGCTTCGGGTATCGAGACCCCTTTTCTAAGCGCTGGAGCAGCGACCCTACCTGGCCCTCTCTTTAGACTCCTTGTAGATCTCTGTGATCACACGGTCCTTCTCATCCATGAAGCTGTTGTGAGCTTCCTCCAGCTTCCTGAGAGGGGAGGGGAGGCAGGAGAGGGAGGAGGGGAGGGAGGGGGGAGGGGGGAAGGGGGAGAGGGGAAGGGAGAGAAGGAGAGGGAGAGGAGGGGAGAGGAGAGGGAGAGAGGGAAGAGGAGAGGAGAGGGCGAGAGGAGAGGGGAGAGGAGAGGGAAGAAGACGAGAGTTGAGTAGAGGGGGAGACGAGAGAGGGGGAGAGGAGAGGAGGGGGGAGGGGAGAGGAGGGAACACTTTAGCAAATTATCTTTGCCAACCAGCCCACTGAACTTTACAATCCACTTGGGAAAAAAAAAACAAAAAAAAAAACAGATAGCTGTTTAAATAAATACCCGTCTCGCATCAAAGCGGTTTTTTTAGGTTTTGTTTTTAAGGCGAGTTGTTACACAAGCATGATAATCTACGAAGAAAGACTGCAGCACAAAAGCAGGGCTGCCTCTGATCCAGGTGCTGCTGGATCTCAAACACAGCCTGGGGCTCCAGCCACCTGATGAGAGAGGCGATAGGGAGCCGGCAGACCAAACAAAGCCCACGCAGACCAGACTGCGCATCGCAGAGCGAGCCGACTGCACACGCTGAGCTCCACAGGGCGTCCTTACACAGCTCCAGCCTGAGGGGATGGGACTGACTCCCGCTGCACAGCAGTGTGATCCAGTCCTGGTTTCACTGGGAGTTTAATAATCAGACACACCTGAGCTTGTTAGCTAGACACACTGGGGGCTGATCAAGCTGGTAGCAGTAAAACCTGGACTGGATCACACAGAAAGGGGGAAGGAGGGAGGGAGGGAGAGAAATGAAACGGGTGGGAGGAGCTGGGAGAGAGAGAGGGAGGCTTTTTAGCTAAATGAAGCAAAGGAGCAGAATCAATTCAATCGGCTATGCGCTCCACGGATTCACTGTGTGTGTGTGTGTGTGTGTGTGTGTGACACCGTGCGCGGGCGTGTGACACTGTCAGTGTCTGTGTGTCAGTGTGTCTGTGTGTGTGTGTGTGTGACACTGTGCGCGGGCGTGTGACACTGTCAGTGTCTGTGTGTCAGTGTGTCTGTGTGTGTGTGTGTGTGACACTGTGCGCGGGCGTGTGACACTGTCAGTGTCTGTGTGTCAGTGTGTCTGTGTGTGTGTGTGTGTGACACCGTGCGCGGGCGTGTGACACTGTCAGTGTCTGTGTGTCAGTGTGTCTGTGTGTGTGTGTGTGTGACACTGTGCGCGGGCGTGTGACACTGTCAGTGTCTGTGTGTGACACTGTGTGCGGGCGTGTGACACTGTCAGTGTCTGTGTGTCAGTGTGTCTGTCTCTGTGTGTCAATGTGTCTGTCTGTCTGTCTCTGTGTGTCAGTGTGTCTGTCTGTCTGTCTCTGTGTGTCTGTCTGTCTGTCTGTCTGTCTGTCTGTCTGTCTGTCTGTGTGTCAATGTGTCTGTCTGTGTGTAAGTGTGTCTGTCTGTGTCAGTGTGTCTGTCTGTCTGTCTCTGTGTGTCAGTGTGTCTGTGTGTCTGTCTGTCTGTCTGTCTCTGTGTGTCAATGTGTCTGTCTGTCTGTCTGTCTCTGTGTGTCTGTCTGTCTGTCTGTGTGTCAATGTGTCTGTCTGTGCGTCAGTGTGTCTGTCTGTCAGTGTGTCTGTCTGTCTGTCTGTGTGTCAATGTGTCTGTCTGTGCGTCAGTGTGTCTGTCTGTCAGTGTGTCTGTCTCTGTGTCAATGTGTCTGTCTGTGTGTCAGTGTGTCTGTCTCTGTGTGTCAGTGTGTCTGTCTGTCTGTCTGTCTGTCTCGGTGTGTCCGTGTGTCTCTGTGTCTCTCAGTGTGTCTGTCTCTCCCTCGTCTGTCTCCGCTTCACTGTCACACCGTGTCCCCTGGTCCAGGTTTCTGTGCTGGTCCACGTGCTCGCACCCTGACTGACTAGCCCTGCTCGAGGGCGCCCCCTACCTGAATCCGAAGTAGTGCACCCCCAGGCTGGCCAGCATCACCAGCACGCAGCACCCCACCAGCTGCAGGTTCCGCCTCCTCTTCCTGTCCGCGAGGGCGGGGTCCAACCCCTCGGAGGGGGCGGGGCCAAACTGCTCCCAGTACCGAGAGCCGGCGGACCTGTCAACGACACCGCAGGGTCATTATAATACAATACAGACCCGTCAACGACACCGCAGGGTCATTATAATACAATACAGACCCGTCAACGACACCGCAGGGTCATTATAATACAATACAGACCTGTCAACGACACCGCGGGGTCATTATAATACAATACAGACCCGTCAACGACACATCGGGGTCATTATAATACAATACAGACCCGTCAACGACACCGCGGGGTCATTATAATACAATACAGACCCGTCAACGACACCGCAGGGTCTTTATAATACAATACAGACCCGTCAACGACACCGCGGGGTCATTATAATACAATACAGACCTGTCAACGACACATCGGGGTCATTATAATACAATACAGACCCGTCAACGACACCGCAGGGTCATTATAATACAATACAGACCCGTCAACGACACATCGGGGTCATTATAATACAATACAGACCCGTCAACGACACCGCGGGGTCATTATAATACAATACAGACCCGTCAACACATCGGGGTCATTATAATACAATACAGACCCGTCAACGACACCGCAGGGTCATTATAATACAATACAGACCCGTCAACGACACCGCAGGGTCATTATAATACAATACAGACCCGTCAACGACACATCGGGGTCATTATAATACAATACAGACCCGTCAACGACACCGCAGGGTTATTATAATACAATACAGACCCGTCAACGACACATCAGGGTCATTATAATACAATACAGACCCGTCAATGACACCGCAGGGTCATTATAATACAATACAGACCCGTCAACACATCTGGGTCATTATAATACAATAACGCACGCACGCACACACTGAGACACACGCACACACTGAGACACACACACACACTGAGACACACGCACGCACGCACGCACACACTGAGACACACGCACACACTGAGACACACGCACACACTGAGACACACGCACGCACGCACACACTGAGACACACGCACACACTGAGACACACGCACACACTGAGACACACGCACGCACGCACACACTGAGACACACGCACACACTGAGACACACGCACACACTGAGACACACGCACGCACGCACACACTGAGACACGCACACACTGAGACACACGCACACACTGAGACACACGCACACACTGAGACACACGCACGCACGCACACACTGAGACACACGCACACACTGAGACACACGCACACACTGAGACACACGCACACACTGAGACACACGCACACACGCACACACTGAGACACACGCACACACTGAGACACACGCACACACTGAGACACACACACACACACACAGAGACACTCACGCACACACACACAGACACACGCACACACACACACACACACACACACACACACTATATAAAGCAATGGGAAAAAAGTGAAAGAAGTTCCAATTCAAACTGCATTTCGAATGTTTCCGAAGCTGCTTTGGTTTTTTCAGAGCGGTGCTGAGATTGCATGGGAAGGTTCCCGATGCTGTCCGCTGTCGTGCGGAGGGCAGGAGAATGCTTTGTAATCATGATGTTTAATGATGTGTCATTTTAATCTGTGATCAGATCGGCACTGTCGACACCCAGGAACTTTAAAACAAAAAAC
Source organism: Acipenser ruthenus (assembly GCF_902713425.1). Lineage (NCBI taxonomy): Eukaryota > Metazoa > Chordata > Actinopteri > Acipenseriformes > Acipenseridae > Acipenser > Acipenser ruthenus. Next base: position 20,840 of record NW_026708304.1, read on the forward strand.
ACGTTTCTTTTGTGAGGCTGTCGAGGGCAATAAAGCAACCCCCCCCTTCCCCCCCAGCCCCCCTGTGGGGAGGGGTAGGTGTTAGGGTTAGTGTTAGGGGTAGGGGAGGGGGAGGGTTCTCACCCCGGGCTGTGTGGGGAGGGGTAGGTGTTAGTGTTAGGCGTAGGGGAGGGGGATGGTTCTCACCCCGGGCTGTGTGGGGAGGGGTAGGTGTTAGGGTTAGGGGTAGGGGTAGGGGTAGGGGTAGGGGGTAGGGGGAGGGGGGAGGGTTCTCACCCCGGGCTGTGTGGGGAGGGGTAGGTGTTAGGGTTAGGGGGGAGGGGGTAGGGGGAGGGTTCTCACCCCGGGCTGTGTGGGGAGGGGTAGGTGTAGGGGTAGGGGGTAGGGGGTAGGGGGTAGGGGTAGGGGGAGGGTTCTCACCCCGGGCTGTGTGGGGAGGGGTAGGTGTTAGTGTTAGGGGTAGGGGTAGGGGGATGGTTCTCACCCCGGGCTGTGTGGGGAGGGGTAGGTGTTAGTGTTAGGGGTAGGGGTAGGGGGTAGGGGGTAGGGGGTAGGGGAGGGGGATGGTTCTCACCCCGGGCTGTGTGGGGAGGGGTAGGTGTTAGTGTTAGGGGTAGGGGAGGGGGAGGGTTCTCACCCCGGGCTGTGTGGGGAGGGGTAGGTGTAGGGGTCCCCTCTGCTCCCCGATCCCGACGCTGGTCGGAGGCGCAGTGTGGCGTCGTACTGCCTCCGCGAGGACTCCTTACTCAGCACCTGGTACGCCTCGCTCAGGGACACGAACCGGCTGTGGAGACCCGGGTTCGAGGGGTCGCTGTCAGGGTGGAGCTGCAATACCCAGACAGACACACAGACAGACAGACAGACAGACGTCTTATTAACAGACTCCAGAGGAAGATGAAAGATGAACGCGAGGCTGGTGAATTAGAGGTCTCTCTGTGTCAACTAGCCCTCCAGACTGGAACCCCTCCCTCCCTCCCTCCCCTCCTCTCCCTCTCTCTCTCCCCCTCCTCCTCCTCCTCCTCCTCCTCCTCTCCCCCTCCTCTCTCTCCCTCCTCCCTCTCTCTCTCTCCCCCTCCTCTCTCCCCTCTCCCTCTCTCTCCCCCTCCTCCTCTCTCTCTCTCTTCTCCCCCTCTCCCCCTCTCCCCTCCTCTCTCTCCCTCTTTCTCTCCCCCCTCCTCTCTCTCCCCCTCCTCTCCCTCTCTCTCCCTCTCCCTCTTTCTCTCCCCCTCCTCTCTCCTCTCTCCCCCTCCTCTCTCCTCTCTCCCCCTCCTCTCTCTCTCTTCTCCCCCTCTCCCCTCCTCTCTCTCCATCTTTCTCTCCCCCTCCTCTCTCTCTCTCTTCTCTCTCTCCCCCTCCTCTTCCCTCTCTCTCTCTCTCTCTCTCCCCCTCTCTCAGATGAACTGATAGTTTCAGAAGCGTCTCTTTCCGATGCGAGGAAACGGGAGACATCCTGCTTCCAATTACCTGCTTCCCAAAAGCCCAGAACAAACTGAGCTAATTAGCTGCGTTACTTATTTTGAATGAGATTTTTTGTTTTGTTTAGTTTTTCTCTGAGGTTCAGCCAAGATAAGAGTCTGGAGACTCACCCAGGCTTCTGCATCGAAACCAGACTGCCTGATATATTTTTAACTACTAAAAACAGGGATGGGAACCAGACTCCTATTGCACAGCAGTGTGATCCAGTCCAGGTTTTACTGCTACCAGCTTGATCAGCCCCCAGTGTGACACGAGACCCCCCCCCCCATGTTGTTTGTAATTTCTCGGGGGGTTCGTGAGAGGAGCCCCTTATCTCTCCCTCCTCATCGCAGCAGCCTGAGCAAAACAGGACAGACTGCCCCCATCCCCTGCTTAATGACCAATTCACTAAACTATGACAAGAAGCCACAACAAAGCAAGCCAGCTGGGAGCTCAGAAACGAGGGGGGGGGGGCGGCACAGGGGAGCCAAGCCAAGGGATTTTAAAAGGGAGGGGCCAGCGATCCTGTTAATAAAGCTAATAAGAGGTGCGAGAATGGATTTTAAAGATGGTCAGCGCTCCTTTAAAGGGAGGGGCCAGCGATCCTGTTAATAAAGCTAATAAGAGGTGAGAGAATGGATTTTAAAGATGGTCAGCGCTCCTTTAAAGGGAGGGGCCAGTGATCCTGTTAATAAAGCTAATAAGAGGTGAGAGAATGGATTTTAAAGATGGTCAGCGCTCCTTTAAAGGGAGGGACCAGCGATCCTGTTAATAAAGCTAATAAGAGGTGAGAGAATGGATTTTAAAGATGGTCAGCGCTCCTTTAAAGGGAGGGGCCAGTGATCCTGTTAATAAAGCTAATAAGAGGTGAGAGAATGGATTTTAAAGCTGGTCAGTGCTCCTTTAAAGGGAGGGGCCAGCGATCCTGTTAATAAAGCTAATGAGGTGAAAGAATGGATTTTAAAGATGGTCAGCGCTCCTTTAAAGGGAGGGGCTAGGGTGTAACAGCAACAAAAGATACAGATATAGTGTTAAATTCCTACACTTCAGCTCCCCCTACAGGTAAAAGCTAGGAGGTGCATTGCATGAGAATACCTTGATTAAAATCTAAAACTCAAGAGACCGAGTCAAGCAGACCAGCGTTTGGGCTCCAGTGCCTTCATCAGTGTGATTATTGAAACTAGAAGAGACCGAGTCAAGCAGACCAGCGTTTGGGCTCCAGTGCCTTCATCAGTGTGATTATTGAAACTAGAAGAGACCGAGTCAAGCAGACCAGCGTTTGGGCTCCAGTGCCTTCATCAGTGTGATTATTGAAACTAGAAGAGACCGAGTCAAGCAGACCAGCGTTTGGGCTCCAGTGCTTCATCAGTGTTATTATTGAGGTGAAGCTGTAATAAGTTCCAATGCCCTCATCAGAGTGGAAATGGTTTCACACTGTTTGTTTTATTTTATAGACGCTGCCAAGGACAGAAACACAGGGCTTGTTTACGGCGTGCCAAGACTGGTCTGGCGCTTTCATCCACTTTTATTTGATTCACGTCACAGTGCATTCTAGCCAAGAAAGAGAGAGAGAGAGAGAGAGAGAGAGAGAGAGAGACTGAACCAGCCCCTTCTCAAAGTGCAGTAAAGCACGGAGAGGAGAGAGATCCAGCCCCTTCTCAAAGTGTAGTAAAGCACAGAGAGGAGAGAGATCCAGCCCCTTCTCAAAGTGTAGTAAAGCACAGAGAGGAGAGAGATCCAGCCCCTTCTCAAAGTGTAGTAAAGCACAGAGAGGAGAGAGATCCAGCCCCTTCTCAAAGTGTAGTAAAGCACAGAGAGGAGAGAGATCCAGCCCCTTCTCAAAGTGTAGTAAAGCACAGAGAGGAGAGAGATCCAGTCCCTTCTCAAAGTGTAGTAAAGCACAGAGAGGAGAGAGATCCAGCCCCTTCTCAAAGTGTAGTAAAGCACAGAGAGGAGAGAGATCCAGCCCCTTCTCAAAGTGTAGTAAAGCACAGAGAGGAGAGAGATCCAGCCCCTTCTCAAAGTGTAGTAAAGCACAGAGAGGAGAGAGATCCAGCCCCTTCTCAAAGTGTAGTAAAGCACAGAGAGGAGAGAGATCCAGCCCCTTCTCAAAGTGTAGTAAAGCACAGAGAGGAGAGAGATCCAGCCCCTTCTCAAAGTGTAGTAAAGGCAGTATGTGTACTGGTAAGTGACTTGGCTGTACTGGTGTGTCACTGGGCTGTGCTGGTGTGTCACTGGGCTGTACTGGTGTGTCACTGGGCTGTGCTGGTGTGTCACTGGGCTGTGCTGGTGTGTCACTGGGCTGTGCTGGTGTGTCACTGGGCTGTACTGGTGTGTCACTGGGCTGTGCTGGTGTGTCACTGGGCTGTGCTGGTGTGTCACTGGGCTGTACTGGTGTGTCACTGGGCTGTGCTGGTGTGTCACTGGGCTGTGCTGGTGTGTCACTGGGCTGTGCTGGTGTGTCACTGGGCTGTGCTGGTGTGTCACTGGGCTGTACTGGTGTGTCACTGGGCTGTGCTGGTGTGTCACTGGGCTGTACTGGTGTGTCACTGGGCTGGGCTGTACCTTCCTTGATCGCTTGAAGAAAGCTTGTTTGATCTCATCCAGGGAAGCCTCCTGTTTCACTCCAAGGACATCGTAATAATTTTCACTGGACCTAAGCAAAAAAAATCAAACATGTACAGAATAGAAACTAAAAAATCAAACATGTACAGAATAGAAACTAAAAAATCAAACATGTACAGAATAGAAACTAAAAAATCAAACATGTACAGAATAATAGGTTACATTTAAAGAGATTTAAAAAACAAACAGAGAAAAACACGATTTATTTACTGCATGGACTTTTCGCTTCTATTTGGAATGTGCAGATTTCAGAGACAACAGATCTGTGTCTGTGTGTCAGTGTCTGTGCGTCAGTGAGTGTGTGTCTCAGCGTGTGTGTCAGTGTGTGTCTCAGTGTGTGTGTGTCTGTGTGTGTGTGTCTGTGTGTCTCAGTGTGTGTGTGTGTGTGTGTCAGTGAGTGTGTGTGTCTCAGTGTGTGTGTGTGTGTGTGTCTCAGCGTGTGTGTCAGTGTTTGTCTCAGTGTGTGTGTGTCTGTATGTGTGTGTCTATGTGTCTCAGTGTGTGTCTATGTGTCTCAGTGTGTGTCAGTGAGTGTGTGTGTCTCAGTGTGTGTCTGTGTGTCAGTGCGTCAGTGAGTGTGTGTGTCTCAGTGTGTGTGTGTCTCAGTGTGTGTGTGTGTCAGTGTGTGTGTGTCAGTGTGTGTGTGTCTCAGTGTGTGTGTGTCAGTGTGTGTGTGTCTCAGTGTGTGTGTGCATGCGTGTGTTACCTGCTCCACGCTGTGCTCACACTGATTGCCCTCCTGGCTGCTCGGATGCATTTCTTACACAGCAGGATCCCGACAGCTTGCAGCTGCATCACAGCTCCAGAGAGAGAGAGAGAGACCCCCGTCTCACCTGGGACAGGTCCTGCAGAGACACACGCTGACCCATCAACCCCACACCTCCACCTGTCCACTAACACCGCGGCGTGCAATGACGTAACCTTAACTAAACACACATTACGTGTGCACAACAAGGCACATCTACAAGTTTTGTAAAACGCGTTTTTATCTTTCGCGATATGGCGTGAATTGAATAATATCTGCCAGCTGGACAGATTAAAAAACAAACACGCGTTTCTCAAAGCAGGTTCATTTTATGTCGGCAGATTTTTTTTTTTTTTTAAAGGGGACGGTGCTCGCTTTTTGTCAAAAAAAAAACAAAAAAAACAGCCGCTTTGAACCCAAGTTACGCAAATGTCATTCATTACAATAAGGGGGGCAACGCTGTAGTAAAATTTCAAAAGTAAACACCGACGTATTTCACATTTCAAAACGCTCCAGGTTTCGACGCTGTTATTTAAAAGTGTCCACCTTTTACCCGGTTCCCTACATATACAGCGCCCGCAAAAACTGCAACCGGCTCGGGACCGGTACACAGGAAAGCGCCCGGCTTCTAAAAAAAAAAGGCCCGTGTCACCTTATAAAGCTAAAAAAAATATATATATCGCTCATTATATAATGGAGACACAAATAAACGCCGTTTGTAGCTTAAAACAGCAGTATGTTTTTATATACATTACTGGTCAATACATAGTATGCGTTTATTTATTATTATTTATTATTTACAGATAAAATGTGTACTCACTCGTTGTTTTGTTTTGTTTTTTTAAACTCGGACGTACAGTTTGGTAACTTGCAAACACAGCCACGGCAACGTACGGCGCTGTCGTGTTTCTATTTCGCCGACAAAAAACTTCTCGACCTCACGGATGAAAAAAGCCGAGCTGCCTCGATGCTGACTCGTCTAATTCGGCTTTGCTTAGCCCGCAGGGTCGTCATATTTCCGTAGGATCTCGACTCTATACAAATCAATACAGACAGTGAGACTGGACTCTATACAAATCAATACAGACAGTGAGACTGGACTCTATACAGACAGTGAGACTGGACTCTATACAAATCAATACAGACAGTGAGACTGGACTCTATACAAATCAATACAGACAGTGAGACTGGACTCTATACAGACAGTGAGACTGGACTCTATACAAATCAATACAGACAGTGAGACTGGACTCTATACAGACAGTGAGACTGGACTCTATACAAATCAATACAGACAGTGAGACTGGACTCTATACAGACAGTGAGACTGGACTCTATACAAATCAATACAGACAGTGAGACTGGACTCTATACAAATCAATACAGACAGTGAGACTGGACTCTATACAAATCAATACAGACAGTGAGACTGGACTCTATACAAATCAATACAGACAGTGAGACTGGACTCTATACAAATCAATACAGACAGTGAGACTGGACTCTATACAAATCAATACAGACAGTGAGACTGGACTCTATACAAATCAATACAGACAGTGAGACTGGACTCTATACAAATCAATACAGACAGTGAGGCTGGACTCTATACAGACAGTGAGACTGGACTCTATACAAATCAATACAGACAGTGAGACTGGACTCTATACAAATCAATACAGACAGTGAGGCTGGACTCTATACAGACAGTGAGACTGGACTCTATACAAATCAATACAGACAGTGAGACTGGACTCTATACAAATCAATACAGACAGTGAGACTGGACTCTATACAAATCAATACAGACAGTGAGGCTGGACTCTATACAGACAGTGAGACTGGACTCTATACAAATCAATACAGACAGTGAGACTGGACTCTATACAGACAGTGAGACTGGACTCTATACAAATCAATACAGACAGTGAGACTGGACTCTATACAAATCAATACAGACAGTGAGACTGGACTCTATACAAACAGTGAGACTGGACTCTATACAGACAGTGAGACTGGACTCTATACAGACAGTGAGACTGGACTCTATACAAATCAATACAGACAGTGAGACTGGACTCTATACAAATCAATACAGACAGTGAGACTGGACTCTATACAAATCAATACAGACAGTGAGACTGGACTCTATACAAATCAATACAGACAGTGAGACTGGACTCTATACAAATCAATACAGACAGTGAGGCTGGACTCTATACAGACAGTGAGACTGGACTCTATACAAATCAATACAGACAGTGAGACTGGACTCTATACAAATCAATACAGACAGTGAGACTGGACTCTATACAAATCAATACAGACAGTGAGACTGGACTCTATACAGACAGTGAGACTGGACTCTATACAAATCAATACAGACAGTGAGACTGGACTCTATACAAATCAATACAGACAGTGAGACTGGACTCTATACAGACAGTGAGACTGGACTCTATACAAATCAATACAGACAGTGAGACTGGACTCTATACAAATCAATACAGACAGTGAGACTGGACTCTATACAAATCAATACAGACAGTGAGACTGGACTCTATACAAATCAATACAGACAGTGAGACTGGACTCTATACAGACAGTGAGACTGGACTCTATACAAATCAATACAGACAGTGAGACTGGACTCTATACAAATCAATACAGACAGTGAGACTGGACTCTATACAGACAGTGAGACTGGACTCTATACAAATCAATACAGACAGTGAGACTGGACTCTATACAAATCAATACAGACAGTGAGACTGGACTCTATACAGACAGTGAGACTGGACTCTATACAAATCAATACAGACAGTGAGACTGGACTCTATACAGACAGTGAGACTGGACTCTATACAAATCAATACAGACAGTGAGACTGGACTCTATACAGACAGTGAGACTGGACTCTATACAAATCAATACAGACAGTGAGACTGGACTCTATACAAATCAATACAGACAGTGAGACTGGACTCTATACAAATCAATACAGACAGTGAGACTGGACTCTATACAAATCAATACAGACAGTGAGGCTGGACTCTATACAGACAGTGAGACTGGACTCTATACAAATCAATACAGACAGTGAGACTGGACTCTATACAAATCAATACAGACAGTGAGACTGGACTCTATACAAATCAATACAGACAGTGAGACTGGACTCTATACAGACAGTGAGACTGGACTCTATACAAATCAATACAGACAGTGAGACTGGACTCTATACAAATCAATACAGACAGTGAGACTGGACTCTATACAAATCAATGTAACACAGAGGAGGCTGTGTGGTCCAGTGGTTAAAGAAACGGGCTTGTAACCAGGAGGCCCCCGGTTCAAATCCCACCTCAGCCACTGACTCATTGTGTGACCCTGAACAAGTCACTTCACCTCCTTGTGCTCCGTCTTTCGGGTGAGACGTAGTTGTTAGTGACTCTGCAGCTGATGCATAGTTCACACACCCTAGCCTCTGTAAGTCGCCTTGGATAAAGGCGTCTGCTAAATAAACAAATAATAATAATAATAATATTTGTGTGGTCCCCCGTGGTCACACGATGTATTTGAGCGCACCTCTCTGTGCTTTGCTGTGCTGTGTTACACTTTGCTGTGCTTTTCACCTCGTGGAACTTTCAGAAGGGTTAGTTTACCCTGGTTTGTTTTTTGAACAAACTTTACCAGACCCCCTTCTCCTCCTCTATGAGAAAGAGTGCTCCCCACCCCCCCAATCCAGGGCAGGCTTGAGGCATGGAGACTGAACTGCCCCCCCCCAACCCCCCCCTAACCCCCCCCTAATTTATCTTTGTCAGGAAAGTTGGCTTTGCGCTGGCCGTCCACACAAAACCCTGGAGGGACCCCCCCACCCCCCCACAAAGAGAGCTTTCACTAGCCCCTAAAGAGCGAGCGTTAGGGGCCACTATACAGAGAGAGAGGGGGGGGGGGGGGTCACAAAACCGCTAGAAAGCCCCCTGTCAGCCTGCCACTCACAACTCTCTGTTGTTCCCCTGGATGTGACATCATCCGAGGTTAGGAGAGGTGAGCCTGTCACCGTGGCAACGCTGGAGCCCTAACTGGCTTGCGTAGAAATTAGTTTTTTTGGGGGGGTGGGGGGGCTGTGGGGTCTTCAAGGAAGCCTTTGTTTAAAATGCATGACAAGGGTTAATTCTGAACAAAGACCTCGTCTGTGGCTTCTGTTGTGATACCTGCTTTCTGTGAAAAAAAATAAATAAATACATATCTGAAAAGTGTTGCCAAAAAGAGCCACACTCATATATACTGGAGCAGACAGAGAGAGAGAGCAAGAGAAAGGGAGGCTCTTCCACTCTCTGAACAGCCTCCCTCTGCTCCGTGCTGGTGGAGCAGACAGAGAGAGAGAGCAAGAGAAAGGGAGGCTCTTCCACTCTCTGAACAGCCTCCCTCTGCTCCGTGCTGGTGGAGCAGACAGAGAGAGAGAGAGAAAGGGAGGCTCTTCCACTCTCTGAACAGCCTCCCTCTGCACCGTGCTGGTGGAGCAGACAGAGAGAGAGAGAGAAAGAGAAAGGGAGGCTCTTCCACTCTCTGAACAGCCTCCCTCTGCTCCGTGCTGGTGGAGCAGACAGAGAGAGAGAGAAAGGGAGGCTCTTCCACTCTCTGAACAGCCTCCCTCTGCTCCGTGCTGGTGGAGCAGACAGAGAGGGAGAAAGAGAAAGAGAGGCTCTTATACTCTCTGAACAGCCTCCCTCTGCTCCGTGCTGGTGGAGCAGACAGAGAGAGAGAAAGAGAAAGGGAGGCTCTTCCACTCTCTGAACAGCCTCCCTCTGCTCCGTGCTGGTGGAGCAGACAGAGAGAGCGAGAGAGAGAGAAAGGGAGGCTCTTCCACTCTCTGAACAGCCTCCCTCTGCTCCGTGCTGGTGGAGCAGACAGAGAGAGAGAGAAAGGGAGGCTCTTCCACTCTCTGAACAGCCTCCCTCTGCTCCGTGCTGGTGGAGCAGACAGAGAGAGAGATAAAGGGAGGCTCTTCCACTCTCTGAACAGCCTCCCTCTGCTCCGTGCTGGTGGAGCAGACAGAGAGAGCGAGAGAAAGAGAAAGGGAGGCTCTTCCACTCTCTGAACAGCCTCCCTCTGCTCTGTGCTGGTGGAGCAGACAGAGAGAGAGAAAGAGAAAGGGAGGCTCTTCCACTCTCTGAACAGCCTCCCTCTGCTCCGTGCTGGTGGAGCAGACAGAGAGAGAGAAAGAGAAAGGGAGGCTCTTCCACTCTCTGAACAGCCTCCCTCTGCTCCGTGCTGGTGGAGCAGACAGAGAGAGAGAAAGAGAAAGGGAGGCTCTTCCACTCTCTGAACAGCCTCCCTCTGCTCCGTGCTGGTGGAGCAGACAGAGAGAGCGAGAGAGAGAGAAAGGGAGGCTCTTCCACTCTCTGAACAGCCTCCCTCTGCTCCGTGCTGGTGGAGCAGACAGAGAGAGAGAGAGAAAGAGAAAGGGAGGCTCTTCCACTCTCTGAACAGCCTCCCTCTGCTCCGTGCTGGTGGAGCAGACAGAGAGAGAGAGAGAAAGGGAGGCTCTTCCACTCTCTGAACAGCCTCCCTCTGCTCCGTGCTGCTGGAGCAGACAGAGAGAGAGAGAAAGGGAGGCTCTTCCACTCTCTGAACAGCCTCCCTCTGCTCCGTGCTGGTGGAGCAGACAGAGAGAGAGATAAAGGGAGGCTCTTCCACTCTCTGAACAGCCTCCCTCTGCTCCGTGCTGGTGGAGCAGACAGAGAGAGCGAGAGAAAGAGAAAGGGAGGCTCTTCCACTCTCTGAACAGCCTCCCTCTGCTCTGTGCTGGTGGAGCAGACAGAGAGAGAGAAAGAGAAAGGGAGGCTCTTCCACTCTCTGAACAGCCTCCCTCTGCTCCGTGCTGGTGGAGCAGACAGAGAGAGAGAAAGAGAAAGGGAGGCTCTTCCACTCTCTGAACAGCCTCCCTCTGCTCCGTGCTGGTGGAGCAGACAGAGAGAGAGAAAGAGAAAGGGAGGCTCTTCCACTCTCTGAACAGCCTCCCTCTGCTCCGTGCTGGTGGAGCAGACAGAGAGAGAGAAAGAGAAAGGGAGGCTCTTCCACTCTCTGAACAGCCTCCCTCTGCTCCGTGCTGGTGGAGCAGACAGAGAGAGCGAGAGAAAGGGAGGCTCTTCCACTCTCTGAACAGCCTCCCTCTGCTCCGTGCTGGTGGAGCAGACAGAGAGAGAGAAAGAGAAAGGGAGGCTCTTCCACTCTCTGAACAGCCTCCCTCTGCTCCGTGCTGGTGGAGCAGACAGAGAGAGAGAGAGAGAAAGGGAGGCTCTTCCACTCTGAACAGCCTCCCTCTGCTCCGTGCTGGTGGAGCAGACAGAGAGAGAGAAAGAGAAAGGGAGGCTCTTCCACTCTCTGAACAGCCTCCCTCTGCTCCGTGCTGGTGGAGCAGACAGAGAGAGAGAGAGAGAAAGGGAGGCTCTTCCACTCTCTGAACAGCCTCCCTCTGCTCCGTGCTGGTGGAGCAGACAGAGAGAGAGAGAGATAAAGGGAGGCTCTTCCACTCTCTGAACAGCCTCCCTCTGCAACGTGCTGGTGGAGCAGACAGAGAGAGAGAGAGATAAAGGGAGGCTCTTCCACTCTCTGAACAGCCTCCCTCTGCTCCGTGCTGGTGGAGCAGACAGAGAGAGAGAGAGATAAAGGGAGGCTCTTCCACTCTCTGAACAGCCTCCCTCTGCTCCGTGCTGGTGGAGCAGACAGAGAGAGAGAGAGAGAAAGGGAGGCTCTTCCACTCTCTGAACAGCCTCCCTCTGCTCCGTGCTGGTGGAGCAGACAGAGAGAAAGAGAGAAAGAGAAAGGGAGGCTCTTCCACTCTCTGAACAGCCTCCCTCTGCTCCGTGCTGGTGGAGCAGACAGAGAGAGAGAGAGAAAGGGAGGCTCTTCCACTCTCTGAACAGCCTCCCTCTGCTCCGTGCTGGTGGAGCAGACAGAGAGAAAGAGAGAAAGAGAAAGGGAGGCTCTTCCACTCTCTGAACAGCCTCCCTCTGCTCCGTGCTGGTGGAGCAGACAGAGAGAGAGAGAGAAAGAGAAAGGGAGGCTCTTCCACTCTCTGAACAGCCTCCCTCTGCTCCGTGCTGGTGGAGCAGACAGAGAGGGAGAAAGAGAAAGAGAGGCTCTTCCACTCTCTGAACAGCCTCCCTCTGCTCCGTGCTGGTGGAGCAGACAGAGAGAGAGAGAGAAAGAGAAAGGGAGGCTCTTCCACTCTCTGAACAGCCTCCCTCTGCTCCGTGCTGGTGGAGCAGACAGAGAGAGAGAGAGAAAGGGAGGCTCTTCCACTCTCTGAACAGCCTCCCTCTGCTCCGTGCTGGTGGAGCAGACAGAGAGAGAGAGAGAAAGAGAAAGGGAGGCTCTTCCACTCTCTGAACAGCCTCCCTCTGCTCCGTGCTGGTGGAGCAGACAGAGAGAGCGAGAGAAAGGGAGGCTCTTCCACTCTCTGAACAGCCTCCCTCTGCTCCGTGCTGGTGGAGCAGACAGAGAGAGAGAGAAAGGGAGGCTCTTCCACTCTCTGAACAGCCTCCCTCTGCTCCGTGCTGGTGGAGCAGACAGAGAGAGAGCAAGAGAAAGGGAGGCTCTTCCACTCTCTGAACAGCCTCCCTCTGCTCCGTGCTGGTGGAGCAGACAGAGAGAGAGAAAGAGAAAGGGAGGCTCTTCCACTCTCTGAACAGCCTCCCTCTGCTCCGTGCTGGTGGAGCAGACAGAGAGCGAGAGAAAGGGAGGCTCTTCCACTCTCTGAACAGCCTCCCTCTGCTCCGTGCTGGTGGAGCAGACAGAGAGAGAGATAAAGGGAGGCTCTTCCACTCTCTGAACAGCCTCCCTCTGCTCCGTGCTGGTGGAGCAGACAGAGAGAGCGAGAGAAAGAGAAAGGGAGGCTCTTCCACTCTCTGAACAGCCTCCCTCTGCTCTGTGCTGGTGGAGCAGACAGAGAGAGAGAAAGAGAAAGGGAGGCTCTTCCACTCTCTGAACAGCCTCCCTCTGCTCCGTGCTGGTGGAGCAGACAGAGAGAGAGAGAAAGGGAGGCTCTTCCACTCTCTGAACAGCCTCCCTCTGCTCCGTGCTGGTGGAGCAGACAGAGAGAGAGAGAAAGGGAGGCTCTTCCACTCTCTGAACAGCCTCCCCCTGCTCCGTGCTGGTGGAGCAGACAGAGAGAGAGAGAAAGAGAAAGGGAGGCTCTTCCACTCTCTGAACAGCCTCCCTCTGCTCCGTGCTGGTGGAGCAGACAGAGAGGGAGAAAGAGAAAGAGAGGCTCTTATACTCTCTGAACAGCCTCCCTCTGCTCCGTGCTGGTGGAGCAGACAGAGAGAGAGAGAAAGGGAGGCTCTTCCACTCTCTGAACAGCCTCCCTCTGCTCCGTGCTGGTGGAGCAGACAGAGAGAGAGAGAGAGAAAGGGAGGCTCTTCCACTCTCTGAACAGCCTCCCTCTGCTCCGTGCTGGTGGAGCAGACAGAGAGAAAGAGAGAAAGAGAAAGGGAGGCTCTTCCACTCTCTGAACAGCCTCCCTCTGCTCCGTGCTGGTGGAGCAGACAGAGAGAGAGAGAAAGGGAGGCTCTTCCACTCTCTGAACAGCCTCCCTCTGCTCCGTGCTGGTGGAGCAGACAGAGAGAGAGAAAGAGAAAGGGAGGCTCTTCCACTCTCTGAACAGCCTCCCTCTGCTCTGTGCTGGTGAAGCAGACAGAGAGAGAGAGAAAGAGAAAGGGAGGCTCTTCCACTCTCTGAACAGCCTCCCTCTGCTCCGTGCTGGTGGAGCAGACAGAGAGAGAGAGAGAAAGAGAAAGGGAGGCTCTTCCACTCTCTGAACAGCCTCCCTCTGCTCCGTGCTGGTGGAGCAGACAGAGAGAGAGAAAGAGAAAGGGAGGCTCTTCCACTCTCTGAACAGCCTCCCTCTGCTCCGTGCTGGTGGAGCAGACAGAGAGAGAGAGAAAGAGAAAGGGAGGCTCTTCCACTCTCTGAACAGCCTCCCTCTGCTCCGTGCTGATGGAGCAGACAGAGAGAGAGAGAAAGGGAGGCTCTTCCACTCTCTGAACAGCCTCCCTCTGCTCCGTGCTGGTGGAGCAGACAGAGAGAGAGATAAAGGGAGGCTCTTCCACTCTCTGAACAGCCTCCCTCTGCTCCGTGCTGGTGGAGCAGACAGAGAGAGCGAGAGAAAGAGAAAGGGAGGCTCTTCCACTCTCTGAACAGCCTCCCTCTGCTCTGTGCTGGTGGAGCAGACAGAGAGAGAGAAAGAGAAAGGGAGGCTCTTCCACTCTCTGAACAGCCTCCCTCTGCTCCGTGCTGGTGGAGCAGACAGAGAGAGAGAAAGAGAAAGGGAGGCTCTTCCACTCTCTGAACAGCCTCCCTCTGCTCCGTGCTGGTGGAGCAGACAGAGAGCGAGAGAAAGGGAGGCTCTTCCACTCTCTGAACAGCCTCCCTCTGCTCCGTGCTGGTGGAGCAGACAGAGAGAGCGAGAGAAAGAGAAAGGGAGGCTCTTCCACTCTCTGAACAGCCTCCCTCTGCTCTGTGCTGGTGGAGCAGACAGAGAGAGAGAAAGAGAAAGGGAGGCTCTTCCACTCTCTGAACAGCCTCCCTCTGCTCCGTGCTGGTGGAGCAGACAGAGAGAGAGAGAAAGGGAGGCTCTTCCACTCTCTGAACAGCCTCCCTCTGCTCCGTGCTGGTGGAGCAGACAGAGAGAGAGAGAAAGGGAGGCTCTTCCACTCTCTGAACAGCCTCCCTCTGCTCCGTGCTGGTGGAGCAGACAGAGAGAGAGAGAAAGAGAAAGGGAGGCTCTTCCACTCTCTGAACAGCCTCCCTCTGCTCCGTGCTGGTGGAGCAGACAGAGAGAGCGAGAGAGAGAGAAAGGGAGGCTCTTCCACTCTCTGAACAGCCTCCCTCTGCTCCGTGCTGGTGGAGCAGACAGAGAGAGAGAGAGAAAGGGAGGCTCTTCCACTCTCTGAACAGCCTCCCTCTGCTCCGTGCTGGTGGAGCAGACAGAGAGAGAGAGAGAAAGAGAAAGGGAGGCTCTTCCACTCTCTGAACAGCCTCCCTCTGCTCCGTGCTGGTGGAGCAGACAGAGAGAGCGAGAGAAAGAGAAAGGGAGGCTCTTCCACTCTCTGAACAGCCTCCCTCTGCTCCGTGCTGGTGGAGCAGACAGAGAGAAAGAGAGAAAGAGAAAGGGAGGCTCTTCCACTCTCTGAACAGCCTCCCTCTGCTCCGTGCTGGTGGAGCAGACAGAGAGAAAGAGAGAAAGAGAAAGGGAGGCTCTTCCACTCTCTGAACAGCCTCCCTCTGCTCCGTGCTGGTGGAGCAGACAGAGAGAGAGAGAGAAAGGGAGGCTCTTCCACTCTCTGAACAGCCTCCCTCTGCTCAGTGCTGGTGGAGCAGACAGAGAGAGAGATAAAGGGAGGCTCTTCCACTCTCTGAACAGCCTCCCTCTGCTCCGTGCTGGTGGAGCAGACAGAGAGAGCGAGAGAAAGAGAAAGGGAGGCTCTTCCACTCTCTGAACAGCCTCCCTCTGCTCTGTGCTGGTGGAGCAGACAGAGAGAGAGAAAGAGAAAGGGAGGCTCTTCCACTCTCTGAACAGCCTCCCTCTGCTCCGTGCTGGTGGAGCAGACAGAGAGAGAGAAAGAGAAAGGGAGGCTCTTCCACTCTCTGAACAGCCTCCCTCTGCTCCGTGCTGGTGGAGCAGACAGAGAGAGCGAGAGAAAGGGAGGCTCTTCCACTCTCTGAACAGCCTCCCTCTGCTCCGTGCTGGTGGAGCAGACAGAGAGAGAGATAAAGGGAGGCTCTTCCACTCTCTGAACAGCCTCCCTCTGCTCCGTGCTGGTGGAGCAGACAGAGAGAGAGAGAGAAAGGGAGGCTCTTCCACTCTCTGAACAGCCTCCCTCTGCTCCGTGCTGGTGGAGCAGACAGAGAGAGAGAAAGAGAAAGGGAGGCTCTTCCACTCTCTGAACAGCCTCCCTCTGCTCCGTGCTGGTGGAGCAGACAGAGAGAGAGAGAGAGAAAGGGAGGCTCTTCCACTCTGAACAGCCTCCCTCTGCTCCGTGCTGGTGGAGCAGACAGAGAGAGAGAAAGAGAAAGGGAGGCTCTTCCACTCTCTGAACAGCCTCCCTCTGCTCCGTGCTGGTGGAGCAGACAGAGAGAGAGAGAGAGAAAGGGAGGCTCTTCCACTCTCTGAACAGCCTCCCTCTGCTCCGTGCTGGTGGAGCAGACAGAGAGAGAGAGAGATAAAGGGAGGCTCTTCCACTCTCTGAACAGCCTCCCTCTGCAACGTGCTGGTGGAGCAGACAGAGAGAGAGAGAGATAAAGGGAGGCTCTTCCACTCTCTGAACAGCCTCCCTCTGCTCCGTGCTGGTGGAGCAGACAGAGAGAGAGAGAGATAAAGGGAGGCTCTTCCACTCTCTGAACAGCCTCCCTCTGCTCCGTGCTGGTGGAGCAGACAGAGAGAGAGAGAGAGAAAGGGAGGCTCTTCCACTCTCTGAACAGCCTCCCTCTGCTCCGTGCTGGTGGAGCAGACAGAGAGAAAGAGAGAAAGAGAAAGGGAGGCTCTTCCACTCTCTGAACAGCCTCCCTCTGCTCCGTGCTGGTGGAGCAGACAGAGAGAGAGAGAAAGGGAGGCTCTTCCACTCTCTGAACAGCCTCCCTCTGCTCCGTGCTGGTGGAGCAGACAGAGAGAGAGAAAGAGAAAGGGAGGCTCTTCCACTCTCTGAACAGCCTCCCTCTGCTCTGTGCTGGTGAAGCAGACAGAGAGAGAGAGAAAGAGAAAGGGAGGCTCTTCCACTCTCTGAACAGCCTCCCTCTGCTCCGTGCTGGTGGAGCAGACAGAGAGAGAGAGAGAAAGAGAAAGGGAGGCTCTTCCACTCTCTGAACAGCCTCCCTCTGCTCCGTGCTGGTGGAGCAGACAGAGAGAGAGAAAGAGAAAGGGAGGCTCTTCCACTCTCTGAACAGCCTCCCTCTGCTCCGTGCTGGTGGAGCAGACAGAGAGAGAGAGAAAGAGAAAGGGAGGCTCTTCCACTCTCTGAACAGCCTCCCTCTGCTCCGTGCTGATGGAGCAGACAGAGAGAGAGAGAAAGGGAGGCTCTTCCACTCTCTGAACAGCCTCCCTCTGCTCCGTGCTGGTGGAGCAGACAGAGAGAGAGATAAAGGGAGGCTCTTCCACTCTCTGAACAGCCTCCCTCTGCTCCGTGCTGGTGGAGCAGACAGAGAGAGCGAGAGAAAGAGAAAGGGAGGCTCTTCCACTCTCTGAACAGCCTCCCTCTGCTCTGTGCTGGTGGAGCAGACAGAGAGAGAGAAAGAGAAAGGGAGGCTCTTCCACTCTCTGAACAGCCTCCCTCTGCTCCGTGCTGGTGGAGCAGACAGAGAGAGAGAAAGAGAAAGGGAGGCTCTTCCACTCTCTGAACAGCCTCCCTCTGCTCCGTGCTGGTGGAGCAGACAGAGAGCGAGAGAAAGGGAGGCTCTTCCACTCTCTGAACAGCCTCCCTCTGCTCCGTGCTGGTGGAGCAGACAGAGAGAGAGATAAAGGGAGGCTCTTCCACTCTCTGAACAGCCTCCCTCTGCTCCGTGCTGGTGGAGCAGACAGAGAGAGCGAGAGAAAGAGAAAGGGAGGCTCTTCCACTCTCTGAACAGCCTCCCTCTGCTCTGTGCTGGTGGAGCAGACAGAGAGAGAGAAAGAGAAAGGGAGGCTCTTCCACTCTCTGAACAGCCTCCCTCTGCTCCGTGCTGGTGGAGCAGACAGAGAGAGAGAGAAAGGGAGGCTCTTCCACTCTCTGAACAGCCTCCCTCTGCTCCGTGCTGGTGGAGCAGACAGAGAGAGAGAGAAAGGGAGGCTCTTCCACTCTCTGAACAGCCTCCCTCTGCTCCGTCCTGGTGGAGCAGACAGAGAGAGAGAGAAAGAGAAAGGGAGGCTCTTCCACTCTCTGAACAGCCTCCCTCTGCTCCGTGCTGGTGGAGCAGACAGAGAGGGAGAAAGAGAAAGAGAGGCTCTTATACTCTCTGAACAGCCTCCCTCTGCTCCGTGCTGGTGGAGCAGACAGAGAGAGAGAGAAAGGGAGGCTCTTCCACTCTCTGAACAGCCTCCCTCTGCTCCGTGCTGGTGGAGCAGACAGAGAGAGAGAGAAAGGGAGGCTCTTCCACTCTCTTAACAGCCTCCCTCTGCTCCGTGCTGGTGGAGCAGACAGAGAGAGAGAAAGAGAAAGGGAGGCTCTTCCACTCTCTGAACAGCCTCCCTCTGCTCTGTGCTGGTGGAGCAGACAGAGAGAGAGAGAAAGAGAAAGGGAGGCTCTTCCACTCTCTGAACAGCCTCCCTCTGCTCCGTGCTGGTGGAGCAGACAGAGAGAGAGAGAAAGAGAAAGGGAGGCTCTTCCACTCTCTGAACAGCCTCCCTCTGCTCCGTGCTGGTGGAGCAGACAGAGAGAGAGAAAGAGAAAGGGAGGCTCTTCCACTCTCTGAACAGCCTCCCTCTGCTCCGTGCTGGTGGAGCAGACAGAGAGCGAGAGAAAGGGAGGCTCTTCCACTCTCTGAACAGCCTCCCTCTGCTCCGTGCTGGTGGAGCAGACAGAGAGAGAGATAAAGGGAGGCTCTTCCACTCTCTGAACAGCCTCCCTCTGCTCCGTGCTGGTGGAGCAGACAGAGAGAGCGAGAGAAAGAGAAAGGGAGGCTCTTCCACTCTCTGAACAGCCTCCCTCTGCTCTGTGCTGGTGGAGCAGACAGAGAGAGAGAAAGAGAAAGGGAGGCTCTTCCACTCTCTGAACAGCCTCCCTCTGCTCCGTGCTGGTGGAGCAGACAGAGAGAGAGAGAAAGGGAGGCTCTTCCACTCTCTGAACAGCCTCCCTCTGCTCCGTGCTGGTGGAGCAGACAGAGAGAGAGAGAAAGGGAGGCTCTTCCACTCTCTGAACAGCCTCCCTCTGCTCCGTGCTGGTGGAGCAGACAGAGAGAGAGAGAAAGAGAAAGGGAGGCTCTTCCACTCTCTGAACAGCCTCCCTCTGCTCCGTGCTGGTGGAGCAGACAGAGAGGGAGAAAGAGAAAGAGAGGCTCTTATACTCTCTGAACAGCCTCCCTCTGCTCCGTGCTGGTGGAGCAGACAGAGAGAGAGAGAAAGGGAGGCTCTTCCACTCTCTGAACAGCCTCCCTCTGCTCCGTGCTGGTGGAGCAGACAGAGAGAGAGAGAAAGGGAGGCTCTTCCACTCTCTTAACAGCCTCCCTCTGCTCCGTGCTGGTGGAGCAGACAGAGAGAGAGAAAGAGAAAGGGAGGCTCTTCCACTCTCTGAACAGCCTCCCTCTGCTCTGTGCTGGTGGAGCAGACAGAGAGAGAGAGAAAGAGAAAGGGAGGCTCTTCCACTCTCTGAACAGCCTCCCTCTGCTCCGTGCTGGTGGAGCAGACAGAGAGAGAGAGAAAGAGAAAGGGAGGCTCTTCCACTCTCTGAACAGCCTCCCTCTGCTCCGTGCTGGTGGAGCAGACAGAGAGAGAGAGAAAGAGAAAGGGAGGCTCTTCCACTCTCTGAACAGCCTCCCTCTGCTCCGTGCTGGTGGAGCAGACAGAGAGAGAGAGAAAGAGAAAGGGAGGCTCTTCCACTCTTTGAACAGCCTCCCTCTGCTCCGTGCTGGTGGAGCAGACAGAGAGAGAGAGATAAAGGGAGGCTCTTCCACTCTCTGAACAGCCTCCCTCTGCTCCGTGCTGGTGGAGCAGACAGAGAGAGAGAGAAAGGGAGGCTCTTCCACTCTCTGAACAGCCTCCCTCTGCTCCGTGCTGGTGGAGCAGACAGAGAGAGAGATAAAGGGAGGCTCTTCCACTCTCTGAACAGCCTCCCTCTGCTCCGTGCTGGTGGAGCAGACAGAGAGAGAGATAAAGGGAGGCTCTTCCACTCTCTGAACAGCCTCCCTCTGCTCCGTGCTGGTGGAGCAGACAGAGAGAGAGAGAAAGGGAGGCTCTTCCACTCTCTGAACAGCCTCCCTCTGCTCTGTGCTGGTGGAGCAGAGAGAGAGAGAAAGGGAGGCTCTTCCACTCTCTGAACAGCCTCCCTCTGCTCCGTGCTGGTGGAGCAGACAGAGAGAGAGAGAAAGGGAGGCTCTTCCACTCTCTGAACAGCCTCCCTCTGCTCTGTGCTGGTGGAGCAGAGAGAGAGAGAAAGGGAGGCTCTTCCACTCTCTGAACAGCCTCCCTCTGCTCCGTGCTGGTGGAGCAGACAGAGAGAGAGAGAAAGGGAGGCTCTTCCACTCTCTGAACAGCCTCACTCTGCTCTGTGCTGGTGGAGCAGAGAGAGAGAGAAAGGGAGGCTCTTCCACTCTCTGAACAGCCTCCCTCTGCTCCGTGCTGGTGGAGCAGACAGAGAGAGAGAGAAAGGGAGGCTCTTCCACTCTCTGAACAGCCTCCCTCTGCTCTGTGCTGGTGGAGCAGAGAGAGAGAGAAAGGGAGGCTCTTCCACTCTCTGAACAGCCTCCCTCTGCTCCGTGCTGGTGGAGCAGACAGAGAGAGAGATAAAGGGAGGCTCTTATTCACTTCAATGTATTGTATTTTTGCGTTGATAAAAAGTGTAAGTTTTGTTTTTCTTCCACAGACGTAACCAAACATCAAAGGCACACGACAGCGGAAGTGTCCGCGGAAACTTTGCCCGCAAGGCAGCCGGCGGTGTCACAGTCTAAAGGGTCCTCTCCGGCGGTGTCACAGTCTAAAGGGTCCTCTCCGGCGGTGTCACAGTCTAAAGGGTCCTCTCCGGCGGTGTCACAGTCTAAAGGGTCCTCTCCGGCGGTGTCACAGTCTAAAGGGTCCTCTCTGGCGGTGTCACAGTCTAAAGGGTCCTCTCCGGCGGTGTCACAATCTAAAGGGTCCTCTCCGGCGGTGTCACAGTCTAAAGGGTCCTCTCCGGCGGTGTCACAATCTAAAGGGTCCTCTCCGGCGGTGTCACAGTCTAAAGGGTCCTCTCCGGCGGTGTCACAATCTAAAGGGTCCTCTCCGGCGGTGTCACAGTCTAAAGGGTCCTCTCCGGCGGTGTCACAGTCTAAAGGGTCCTCTCCGGCGGTGTCACAGTCTAAAGGGTCCTCTCCGGCGGTGTCACAGTCTAAAGGGTCCTCTCCGGCGGTGTCACAGTCTAAAGGGTCCTCTCCGGCGGTGTCACAGTCTAAAGGGTCCTCTCCGGCGGTGTCACAGTCTAAAGGGTCCTCTCTGGCGGTGTCACAGTCTAAAGGGTCCTCTCCGGCGGTGTCACAATCTAAAGGGTCCTCTCCGGCGGTGTCACAGTCTAAAGGGTCCTCTCCGGCGGTGTCACAGTCTAAAGGGTCCTCTCCGGCGGTGTCACAGTCTAAAGGGTCCTCTCCGGCGGTGTCACAGTCTAAAGGGTCCTCTCCGGCGGTGTCACAATCTAAAGGGTCCTCTCCGGCGGGAGATACGTTCCACTTGCACACAATAAACAAACGAGGAATCTCCTTGCTTCCGGGTATACAAGCCAAACGAATCTAGGAAATGAAGGTAGGAACCACAAATCTAATTACTTTATTACATAAACGATTCTATAACCAGTATTGTTAGAGTCAATTAATACGTAGTACAGGGCGGTGAAGTACGCACCGTTATCGTGTGTGTGTGTGTATATATATATAATTTATTTCTTATATAAACACGACGCACAGTATATTCAATACAATGACGTTTAAAAAATATAAACGATTCTATTATCGATACCTGCTCGTGTTTTAATCCTTTCGTGGATGAAATATTGAAACTTGGGGGAGGGTCGTTTTGGGCAAAGACATTTGTCATTTAAATTAAAAAAAATAATTCCATTGGTATAAATCTATAAATGGTATAAAAAATAAAGTAATTTTTAATAATCTGTCCCCATATGAGGTTTCCCTGCAGGACAGGGTTAAGCAATTAAACAAAGGCGTGCAATCTGCACCCTAACATGCGTCACGTGTTCCGGTCACGGTGTAGATACCGTGTGCGTGTCCGTGTACGTGCCACGTGTGTGTGTTTGTGTGCGTCAACCTCACGTATCGACGCGCTACCAAAGTCTGCAGCTCGGCTCTGACTGTGTTTTTTTCTGTGTTTTGGTAACAATTCAAATTCCTTGTAGATACACAGCGAGCGCCTTTGGGGCAATTTGAGAATCGCCCCTGAGTCATTTTACAGCCTCGAATCGTGTTGAGAAATGCGCCCACGCCTTCTTCTCTCTCGCTTTCAATGCTCTTTATTCTATATCTGTTGTCTACATTGCTATTTCAGGGTTTCACGTCATCGTGTTCGTGTGATTCTGTGTGACGCACGCATCCACAATTCACATCCTAGCCTGTATTTAATGTATTTGCATTGTTTTTTACTGTTTGCATTTAAGAACATAAGAAAGTTTCCAAACGAGAGGAGGCTCCATTCAGCCCATCTTGCTCGTTTGGTTGTTAGTAGCTTATTGATCCCAGAATCTCATCAAGCAGCTTCTTGAAGGATCCCAGGGTGTCAGCTTCAACAACATTACTGGGGAGTTGGTTCCAGACCCTCACGATTCTCTCTGTAAAAAAGCACCTCCTATTTTCTGTTCTGAATGCCCCTTTATCTCCATTTGTGACCCCCTGGTCCTTGTTTCTTTTTTCAGGTCCCCTGGGTTGTCCATACCTTTTAGGATTTTGAATGCTTGAATCAGATCACCGCGTAGTCTTCTTTGTTCAAGACTGAATAGATTCAATTCTTTGAGCCTGTCTGCATACGACATGCCTTTTAAACCCGGGATAATTCTGGTTGCTCTTCTTTGCACTCTTTCTAGAGCAGCAATATCCTTTTTGTAACGAGGTGACCAGAACTGAACACAATATTCTAGGTGAGGTCTTACTAATGCATTGTAGAGTTTTAACATGACTTCCCTTGATTTAAATTCAACAAAAATTCAATTTAATATACCATGGCCTGTATTTGACTGTATTTAACGGGTCATGCTTTGCTCCTCACTATCTTGTGAAGCGGTTTGTGACGGTGAGCCCCTGTAAAATAAAGATTGATTGATTATATAAAATCGTCCCACCCAGATCTCGCATTCAACCTTAAAATATGTCCCCAAAAATAGCCCTGTGGTGTTTTAATCCGGTTCGACAGGACAGGCAGGCAGTCGCGTTTCAAATACCACACATTACCCCCGCCTCAAGCCCTGCAGCGCCTCCGGAATGCGTACTGCTAAGCTATGTGTGAGTCTGCAGGCGTGTCGATCCGGTGCGGCTGCAGCCCGCAGCAGCGGACCCGTTTCTAGGTGTGCTTGCTGCGTTGATAGAACACGCCTGTAAATAAAAACTAAGACCTGATGATACCTTCGCAGTGTTACGGATTTGTTGCACAGAAACTCAGAGACGCGCAGTCGCTGGACACACACGCACCACACTGCTGTGATACCGCGGCAAACTGCAGGTAAGACGTCACTTGTGTTTTATTCTGCTCGTGCGTGTGCTTGTGTTGCAGGGAAACGTTTGATCGTTTTATCAGGGAAACTGTGATTATATAGTGTCGTAAATAGAGATCTGTATCGTTTGCATTGCGCTTCAAGAATACAATTAGGAGTCGAAATGATGGGCTGCTTGACTCGGTCTCTTCTAGTTTCAATAATCACACTGATGAAGGCACTGGAGCCCAAACGCTGGTCTGCTTGACTCGGTCTCTTCTAGTTTCAATAATCACACTGATGAAGGCACTGGAGCCCAAACGCTGGTCTGCTTGACTCGGTCTCTTCTAGTTTCAATAATCACACTGATGAAGGCGCTGGAGCCCAAACGCTGGTCTGCTTGACTCGGTCTCTTCTAGTTTCAATAATCACACTGATGAAGGCACTGGAGCCCAAACGCTGGTCTGCTTGACTCGGTCTCTTCTAGTTTCAATAATCACACTGATGAAGGCACTGGAGCCCAAACGCTGGTCTGCTTGACTCGGTCTCTTCTAGTTTCAATAATCACACTGATGAAGGCACTGGAGCCCAAACGCTGGTCTGCTTGACTCGGTCTCTTCTAGTTTCAATAATCACACTGATGAAGGCGCTGGAGCCCAAACGCTGGTCTGCTTGACTCGGTCTCTTCTAGTTTCAATAATCACACTGATGAAGGCACTGGAGCCCAAACGCTGGTCTGCTTGACTCGGTCTCTTCTAGTTTCAATAATCACACTGATGAAGGCACTGGAGCCCAAACGCTGGTCTGCTTGACTCTGTCTCTTCTAGTTTCAATAATCACACTGATGAAGGCACTGGAGCCCAAACGCTGGTCTGCTTGACTCGGTCTCTTCTAGTTTCAATAATCACACTGATGAAGGCGCTGGAGCCCAAACGCTGGTCTGCTTGACTCGGTCTCTTTGTGGGGAGTGAGAGGAGGGGAGTGAGGGGGGGAGTGAGAGGAGGGGGGGGAATCAATCCCAATCAAATCAAATTACCAGAAATTCAATGAAACTCTTAATTTGACTCCTTCTCCTGTGACTCTGTGTTGAGACAGAGAAAAAGCAATCAAATCCAGTCTCCGAGGAAGCCTTTTCATGTCAGCCTGACTCAATCATCATCCTCATCATCATCCTCATCACCATCATCATCATCTTCATCCTCATCATCATCATCAGAATTTTCATAACTGCTGGGGCCGGACAAAAACGAAAGAAATGGAAAAACCTGCCACACCAGCGTCAATAAAGGGGTGCGCCCAGGCGAGGTTAACCAGCCGGAGCGCATTCCTCATTACACTGATGAAGGCATTAGCCCGGGGGGGGGACGGGGGGGGGGGGGTGTCTTGTGGCTTCTGTTCCACCCCCAGCTCTCAATCGCTTCACTGCTCAAATTATCGTTTACTTAACTCTGTTGTTCTTTTCTTCCCTCTCCAGAGCCCAGGCAGACATCACTGAGAGAGAGAGAGAGAGAGAGAGAGAGAGAGAGAAAGAGAAAGAGAAAGAGAAAGAGAGAGAGAGAGAGAGAGGGAGAGAGAGGGGAGAGAGAGAGAGAGAGAGTGAGAGGGGGAGAGAGAGAGAGAGAGAGAGAGAGAGAGGGAGAGAGGGAATACAAGGATAACGTGATACTGGCAGGATGGATCCCGACATCTCCATCATGTTCCAGAGCCCTTCCTCCCGGGGTCTGAGTGAAGATCGGGTTCGAGTGGAGCTGTCTCCCAGGTCAGCAAGGGGGGGGGGGGGGGGGGCGGGGGGGTCACGGAGCTGCCTTTTATAGGACTTCTGAATCCAGCACTGCACTGACCGCTCCACGGGGATCAACCTTAGAAAATGATAGGGAAGCATTGTAAAGCACAGAGAGGTCTGGTAAAGCATAGGGAAGCATTGTAAAGCACAGAGAGGTGTGGTAAAGCATAGGGAAGCATTGTAAAGCACAGAGAGGTCTGGTAAAGCATAGGGAAGCATTGTAAAGCACAGAGAGGTCTGGTAAAGCATAGGGAAGCATTGTAAAGCACAGAGAGGTCTGGTAAAGCATAGGGAAGCATTGTAAAGCACAGAGAGGTCTGGTAAAGCATAGGGAAGCATTGTAAAGCACAGAGAGGTCTGGTAAAGCATAGGGAAGCATTGTAAAGCACAGAGAGGTCTGGTAAAGCATAGGGAAGCATTGTAAAGCACAGAGAGGTCTGGTAAAGCATAGGGAAGCATTGTAAAGCACAGAGAGGTCTGGTAAAGCATAGGGAAGCATTGTAAAGCACACAGAGGTCTGGTAAAGCATAGGGAAGCATTGTAAAGCACAGAGAGGTCTGGTAAAGCATAGGGAAGCATTGTAAAGCACAGAGAGGTCTGGTAAAGCATAGGGAAGCATTGTAAAGCACAGAGAGGTCTGGTAAAGCATAGGGAAGCATTGTAAAGCACAGAGAGGTGTGGTAAAGCATAGGGAAGCATTGTAAAGCACAGAGAGGTCTGTTTTTTTTAATCCACAGTCAGTTTATATATCTATTTGTACGACTTGCTTTTGAAACTTCCAATTCGATTTGGATTGCCTCTCCCCTCCCCCAGGTACAACCGGCGCCCCCTGCCCCAGTACGAGGCCCGGATCGCGGAGTCCTGGAGCCAGCGCTGCCAGCAGAACCCCTGGCTCTTCAACGGGTCGAAGTTCCGCATCCACTCGGCGAGCCTGGAGCGGGAGGAGAGCGGGGAGGAGGAGGGCGGGGAGGGGAGGCAGGAAAGAGGGGTGCTGCTCAGGCTGCGGCTAGGCCTCACCTGCTACAGGTGAGACGCAAAACAAACGAGATCCTATAGGAAGCGACTCTGCAGCAGCCACTGACTGTGCGTGTCTGTGTGTGTGTGTGTGTGACCCTGAGCAAGTCACTTCACCTCCTTGTGCTCCATCCTTCGGATGAGACGTAAAACAAACGAGCTCCTATAGGAAGCGACTCTGCAGCAGCCACTGACTCTGTGTGTGTGTGTGTGTGTGTGTGTGTGTGACCCTGAGCGAGTCACTTCACCTCCTTGTGCTCCGTCCTTCGGATGAGACGTCAAACAAACGAGGTCCTGTTGGAAGTGACTCTGCAGCAGCAGCAGCAGTTGTTGATGAAGCAGAGTTCACCCCTCTAGTCTCTGCGAGTCGCTTTGGAGAAAAGGTTCTGCTAAATGACTCATTAATAATAATAATAATAATAATAATAATAATAATAATAATAATAATAATAATGAAGAATGCAGAATTGAGATGTAGTGCAAATCACACAGTAATAATGCTGGTAATAACACAGGGACTTCATGGGCACGAACTGGGCCCCCTGGGCTGCGGTGCTGCAGCAGAGGGGTCTGGGAGAGCTGGGGGACTCGCAGGCTTACCTGGCCGAGCCGCTGGGCGTGGGAGCCATGCTGCTGACGGCCGACGACTCCTTCGTGTTCCTGAAGAGAAGCGAGCGGGTCGGGGAGGCGCCGGGCAAAATCGACATCCCAGGAGGGCACCCCGAACCCAAGGTGAGCTTCGACACTGAGAGGGGGCCTGGCATAGCGTGGGGGAAGCACAGAGAGGAGGGGGAAGCATAGGGAAGCATTGTGAAGCACAGAGAGGTCTGGTAAAGCATAGGGAAGCATTGTAAAGCACAGTGAGGTCTGGTAAAGCATAGGGAAGCATTGTAAAGCACAGAGAGGTCTGGTAAAGCATAGGGAAGCATTGTAAAGCACAGAGAGGTCTGGTAAAGCATAGGGAAGCATTGTAAAGCACAGAGAGGTGTGGTAAAGCATAGGGAAGCATTGTAAAGCACAGAGAGGTCTGGTAAAGCATAGGGAAGCATTGTAAAGCACAGTGAGGTCTGGTAAAGCATAGGGAAGCATTGTAAAGCACAGAGTCTAACTGCACTTTTTTTTTTTGATCAGGCAGTTGCCGTGGGCATCCCCGAGGAGTCTATCCAGCTGAAGGACCTCTCTGAGGAGCTGGTGGTGCAGGAGCTGTTCTTCTCTGTGCTGGCAGAGATCAGAGACGAGGTGAGAGAGAGAGAGAGAGAGAGAGAGAGAGAGAGAGAGAGAGAGAGAGAGAGAGAGAGAGAGAGAGAGGGAGGGAGAGAGAGAGATCAGAGATGAGGTGAGAGAGAGAGGGAGAGAGAGAGAGAGAGAGAGAGAGAGAGAGAGAGAGAGAGAGAGAGAGAGAGAGAGAGAGAGAGGGAGGGAGAGAGAGAGATCAGAGATGAGGTGAGAGAGAGAGGGAGGGAGGGAGAGAGAGAAAGCAAGCATAATAACCCTGCTGAAGGCTCTGGAGCCCAAACGCTGCTCTGCTCAGTTTCTCAGTTGGTTTGTTTTCTCTGCAGGTGAACCTGCCTCTCCATTCGCTGCACAAGCCCATCCTGCTGGGAATCGCTCGCAATAACACAAGTGCAGGACGGGCCAGCGCCGAGTTCTACATCAGGTACCGAGCAGAACCAATCTGGACCTCCGAACAGAACAGCACCAACCGAGCTTCGGGGCGGGGCTCAGCACAGAAACCAGGGCGAGGGGGGGCGCTGGTGTTGATCGAGGGGGGGGGGGGGGGCTGATTCCCCATTCAGAGTGAATTCAGAAACAGCTGCTTGGGTTTGTGTGGGTCGCTGCTTTTCTTAAAGACTCTGCGGAGAACAGCGACCCACACGAACCCGAGCAGCTGTTTCTGAATTCACTCTGAACGGGGAATCAGCCCCCCCCTGATTCCTGCGCAGGGCTCCGCATCCCGACAGTTCGAATGATGGGTTGGTGTCGCTCTGCTCCAGTTCGGATGCTGACATGTCTCTCCGTCCCGTCTGCCAGGTGCTCCCTGACTTCGGAGGAGGTGAAGCACTTTTACTGGGAGGGGGGACCGGAGGCCCAGGAATCTACCAACATCGTCTTCATCAAGAGGGAGGCGAGTGAAGCGGGGCGTACCATCTCCGCAGCGACGGGGGGGGGGAGGGGGGTCTGTGTATTATTTGTTAGACTCCTGCTTTATCCCAGGCGACTCACGCAGGTGTTACAGGGCAGCGCAGGGTTACAATGCAAGCTTCATATTTAAACACAGTGTAGTTTACAGCAAGTGCAAATAATAACACTACTAGAATCCAATATGAACTAGGATGCTCTGTATAATAATAACACTACTAGAATCCAATATGAACTAGGATGCTATGTATAATAATAACACTACTAGAATCCAATATGAACTAGGATGCTATGTATAATAATAACACTACTAGAATCCAATATGAACTAGGATGCTATGTATAATAATAACACTACTAGAATCCAATATGAACTAGGATGCTATGTATAATAATAACACTACTAGAATCCAATATGAACTAGGATGCTATGTATAATAATAACACTACTAGAATCCAATATGAACTAGGATGCTATGTATAATAATAACACTACTAGAATCCAATATGAACTAGGATGCAACAGGTTAGGATCACAGCGAGTTAGCTCTACAGTGAGAGATTAGCAGGGCGATAGTGCTGTGTCTAGCTAGTGTAGTGTGTGAGACAGTGTGTTAATCCCATCTCGCTGTCTGTCTCTTGTATGTGTGTGTCTGTGAGAGAGAGACAGCGTGCTGAATTGCGCCTCTGTTTTGTTTTCAGGAAGTTCTGCGCTTGGAGGAGAACGCCCTCTTGTGGTCAGAGTTGTGTCCTTCAGCCAAAGGAGCCGTGAAGCTTTACAGTCTGGTGCAGCCCGTCTGAGGAGAGAGAAGCTGGGGGGGCTGTCGAGGATTTCAACGTGCAATAACGAAACGCATCAAACTGTTCCAGAACCTCAGAAATACTCCGAAAATACGTCATAGATTCGAACGACAAAAAAAGAATCGAATCGATGACGTTTCTTTTATTAGTACTTCTGAATTCGGCGCATTTTGGAGCGTTTTTATTGGTCATCGATGTGTCTAAATCTGTACCCATTCCAGGTCAGGCTGGCCTGATTCGGATCAATATTTAAATTCAGGAAAGAATTACTGCAAAAACTAAAGCGAAGACGGATGATAGACGCGATGCGAGAGGAGACCGACCCGCCTCGTGATTTGAAT
Source organism: Acipenser ruthenus (assembly GCF_902713425.1). Lineage (NCBI taxonomy): Eukaryota > Metazoa > Chordata > Actinopteri > Acipenseriformes > Acipenseridae > Acipenser > Acipenser ruthenus. Next base: position 50,098 of record NW_026708304.1, read on the forward strand.
TGTTCATTCTTACTAAATGTATTAAAATGTATCTTTATTAATATCGTGTTTTTAAATGTTTTTTTTTTTAATGAACGGTTTAAATGTATGAATATTTTGTTTTGTTTTGAATGGAATTTGTACAGAACTGTGATGAAAATAAACGTGTTTCCTCATGGGTGTGTAACAGCGGCCCTTATTTATGATGTGTTTTCAAACTTGGAAGAAATTTAATCCGGGAGCGGAGGATGAGAGTGACAGCGTGTTCGATTCACACCGGAAACGAACAACAACAACAATAATAATAATAATAATAATAATAATAATAATAATAATAATAATAATAATAATAATAATAATAATTTAGTCAGAATATAAGCAAGCCACGCACAGCAACGCGTGTGTTTTTAACTTGTAAGGCTGGAGGTCTAGTTGCTTAGAACATGTTACGACTAATTTGAAATCTGCCGCTGTTTAAATGAGCTGAAAACAATTAAAACAAGGTCTAATTAAGAGAATTGTCAGTTCAGTGAAGGGTCTGGTTCAGTGACTGAGAGCTCAGCTGGAATGGAAACCAGCAGACACAGCAGAGGGGGCACAGGACCGGGGGTGGGGACAGCGCTGCACTAAGGTAGATTTCTACTAGGGGGCGCTACACTGTCTGTTCCGGTAATCGCATTGAAAACGGGCGGACAGGATTTCAATGGCTTTTTTGTTTAAAAAAAAAAAAAAAACGAAATTTTTCAAAATAATAGTTCAGCATTATACCACGATACATTATATATATATATTATATTCGTGTTTTTAAAAGTTTGTTTTGATGAGAGCGTGTAAGAGGCGGAAGGAAGAGGGGACGCTGAAATATTATTTAAACAAACCAAAAATCCCTCTTAAATGATAACATTGAATAACAAATAATCATGCATATTTGCAAAATGTTAATGAAAACAGCTAAAGAAACAGATGTATATTGCATCATACAATATATCTTGTAACAATTGTAAGTCGCCCTGGATAAGGGCGTCTGCTAAGAAATCAATTATATTATATATATACACACACACACTGCTGTGCAAAAGTCTCAGACATGTTGCATTTCTCTACTCTGATGCATTCTGAGCATCAACAATCTCCTCAAAGCCTCCGCTCGTGTTTTCTGCTATTATAACAGCCTTGACTCGCATACAGAAGGAAACTCATTGAGTGAAATCTCTCGCATCGCTCGATTTTCAAGCAGAAGCAACAATCACAGAGACACATCACCTGACATTGACAAACCCAGGACTGGAAGACCCAACAAGCTGTCTAACAAGGACGAGCGACACTTGAAGATGAATCTCCTTCAGGAATAGAGAGAAGTCAAGCCTTGAATTGAGAGCAGAGCCGGCAGGGGGCTCGGGTGACGTAAGAGGACCGCGTGGCTCGCTTCGCACGCCTTTTCAATCAATTCATCTATCTATCTATATATATATATATATTTATATGTTTTTAATTTTGAGCGCCACATTCGAGGATTCTCGCGAGTTTAATTTCGACACAGCTCAGCACCGAGGATTATAAACGCGACTGGGATTAAATAATTAATTTATTTTCCTTCCCCCCGAGGTGAGTCCGTTTCCGGTGACGTCACAACGCGGGGTGTATAAAAGGCGGAGCCGCCCTTCAATCGGCCATTTCACAGCGAGCTCTGACTGAGGTAAGATCTCTCAAACAAACAGTCTGTTTAAAATTACTAGAGAGTCGCTATTTGCGGATTCAAAGTGTGTATTTACTGTTATCCGCGAGTTATCTTCACGTGTGTATTAGTTTGATCAATTTTGAAGGTGATTTATTAATTACAAATGCTTACGTTTACTGTATGACCTACTCGTGGGACATTATTTTTAACCTTTGCAATCTTACTAAAAAATCATTTTTATATATATATATATATATATATATATATATATATATAAATATTTTGCAGCATTGATGCGACTATTAAACCTATATCTCGATTAGTGGTTGTGAATAAGTTACGATAACAGTGTTTTGCATTTCCAAATGTGATGTTTGTTAAATACGTCTATTTAATTTCGATTTTGATGTAATTGCACGACTCCTTGCATTGAGACTCCCTGAGCGAGGGTGCGTGGTCAGTGTCTTCGTAACCACGTGTCCTGAACGGCCACGTGTCCTGCAACTCGCCCAGCGCTGTGTTAAATCACAAATGGATGTGAACGATTTTAAATGCATCTTAACAATGCAGGGGCGCCAGCATTGCGGTTTCTCGATGATGAAAATTACACAGACCTGTCCTGAAAACCGTGATTGCAACTTTATCTAATTCTGATGAGAACCGCAGCGCCTCCTAAACAGAAATCCTGCTTTGGTGGGGTTTTGCATTTGAGAAACTAATTAATTTTTTTATGTAAGGAATCCAATCCTATTCGGGCGTTGCGGGCCCGCGTCCGCCACGTGGTGAGCGAGTGGAACGTTCCTTGATTTTTCTGGAACGTTCCTTGATGTTCTAGAACGTCCACGAGGAGGCGGCGCAGCACGTGGCGTCTTGCCTTCTCTCTCTGCGTTTGCAGACCGCGCTTCGCAAGTCCATGTATTGCTATTTTATTTAAACGCGGCTTGCTAATTCTGATGCGTTTGTGTGTGTCCCTGTTACCCGCAGAGCCGCACGGACCCGAGAGAAGAGAAACGATGCCTTGCACGGGTGTGAAAGCAGGTAAAGAGAATAAAGCATGCTTCAGATGGGAGTGGGAGGGGGGGGGGGGGGCGAGGCAGTGTCTTCGTGTTTTGAACGCTGTGCTACAGTGACGATAAATTATCGCTTGGCTGAAGGCAATGATGCAAAAAACCCTTTACCAGATTCTGAGTAGCGCGCCTCTGACCAACGATGCTTCAAAACAAACTAGCCCGGGTTGTGAGTGACGGGTCTGTATTCGGAGCGCCTCTAACCCAGCAGGCAGCGCTGCAGCCCTTGTGGATCAGCAGACAGCTGCTGGGTTGACTGTAGCGCTGTGCAGGACCCGTGCTTCATTAAAATCAACCTCCCCTTTGCAATCTCTTCAGCGCATGGGGCAGTGTTGTGTTAACGCGGTTCTCAGCGGGAGCCGCATGCAATTGAAGGCACTGGTTTGTTTGTTTGTTAGTCTTTAATTGGCAAAAGAAAGCACGTGATCGATCGTCAATTAACTGCAATATAATCTGATTTACAGCTGGGGTCTGACGTCGCTGTATATAGTGTGGAGTAGTGGTCAGGGCTCTTGACCGGAGGGTCATGGGTTCGATCCCAGGTGGGGGATACTGCGGCTCTGTTTGTCATGCTGGATCAGTAACCTGACTGTATTTTGTGTTCACAGCTGCCTGTGAGAGGAGCGCCCCTCCCTGTGCTGTGATGCACCTGTTCCCAGGTGAGCACCCTCCTTCATTCTAGCAGGGCGATTCCTGCACCCTCTGATCTCTGCGGCCCGCGTGAAGTCTCTCGTCTCCGCTGGAGAGCGCGGGTGTCTCGCTCGCCTGTACCTTGCAGAAGTAAACACCGGGTCTCAACCAGTTTGTAATGCGATGCTGGCTGTACGGACCAGTGTTGCGTTCTTTCACGCTGGCTGATTATCAAGGGTTTTGGGTGTGTACAGGAAGCAACGCTAGCCTCTCCTCAGAGGCAGTAACTAACTCTTAGGATTGGGTCCCGCTTCTAAAGGGGCGTTGACAAGCCCTTAACCCTTCACACGCCTGTGTGTTCTGTCAGTGCTGTGTCTCCTGGTGAGGTGGTAGTTTTAGTCCGACTTATTGATAGTGTAGGATGCATCTCCCTGCTGAGCCTCGGACTTCTGCAGCAAGTGATTATTTACAAGCACATATCTGATTCTCTCTGAAGTACAGAACCCTGACATGCTGCGTCTGGCTCGGCTTTCTTCACCGCGTGCTTCTTGTGAATTTTTTGTTCTGTGGCTCCTCCCCCCTCTTCACAACTCCCCCCCTCTCTGTTTTGCAGGCTGTGTTGAATCATCTTGACCTGCTCCTGACGCACGAGGGAGATTTTCAAGGTAGGTCTGCAGCATCTCGAACTCCACGCAATGCATGAAGATGTTTTTTCTCTTGATAAGGAAATGTATCTGGGTGTATTTGAAGTGCCAGCTCCCTCTAGTGGATAGCTAGATGTATTGCCAGAAACTATTTCATACAAAAGATGGCGTTGTTTTTTTTTTTTTTCAAAGATTAGTTTTTTTTCCTGTTGCACCTTAAACTAAAATTAACCCCAGAGATAGAAATTAAGTGGATCCAGTCCAGGTTTTATTATTATTATTTATTTCTTAGCAGATGCCCTTATCCAGGGCGACTTACAATCGTAAGCAAATACATTTCAAGTGTTACAATACAAGTAATACAATGAGAGCAAGAAATACAATAACTTTTGTTCAAGTGTGACAAACCACAATTCAATAATACAGCAGATAATAGTGATAGTTACATCAGGATATGATTAAATAGTGATAGTTACATCAGGATGTGATTAAATACAAAGTACTACAGGTTAAACACTTGGCAGATTACAGTACTCTGAAGTACAGGATTAAATGTAGTAAAATAGGGGGCAGATAAGAGCAAAATAAAGCACATTTACATGAAGGGTGTTAGTGTCCCAAGATACAAACAGAGGAGTTCTACAGGTGCTCTTTGAAGAGGTGCTACCAGCTTGATCAGCCCCCAGTGTGTCTAGCTAACAAGCTCAGGTGTGTCTGATTATTAAACTCCCAGTGAAAGCAGGACTGGATCACACTGCTGTGCAGCGGGAGTCTGAGTCACATCTCTATTTGTTTTTAATTGCAAGGCCTATTTCTGTTAACCCTCTGTGTGCTGTGGACTAGCTGGTGACTGCGTCCTGTCTGCTGTCATGATGATTTTAATACTAGACAAGCATATGCCTGACCTCAAGCTGATGCAAATTTTAAAATCTGAACGCAGCCAGCCCTCCCTGTGTCTCGCTGTGCCGCGGGGAATGCGAGCGAGACTCTGTGCGTTGAATCTGTCCTCTGATTTCTTGCAGGCTGTGATCTCTGACTATGCGATGCTCCGTCCTGGAGGGTGACGGGAGACTGTGGGCTGCAGGTTGGTATCTGCTTGGTTATCGTATGTAGTTTCAGAATGCATTTTAAGGTTATAATGAAGGGTAGTTTAGAATTGAAACTGAAGGCTTTCCCTCCTAGTTTAATGAGAGGATTTCAAACGGTCTCTGTAGTTTAATGTTAGCTGGCGTGCGTTTCTCGGAGCCCGCAAAGTCTTGCGTGATGACTCGTATTACCGCCCCAGTCTGAGAATTCATGACTGACTGGTACTGTACCTTCTGATTACAATGACTCGGGTTCGAGAGACTGGAACACGCCACCCCTGCACTCTCCTGTGTTGCTGTAGTGAGGGTTTTTTTTACAAGCAGCATTGAGAGTTGATTCACGTTCCTCTGTTTGAAATGCTGCAGTTCAAGCTGAGCTCGAACCTGATCTGGGTTATTTTCTGCTTCAGAACATATTGCGTGTTTTTCAGAGCAGCGTTTTAGTCGTTTTTGTTTAAACGCTTCTCACAGCAGAGTTTCTCTCTTCTGGAAACTTTATCAGTCCACAGAAATACTGAACTTGAACCTTTCTATTTCCACACAGGGATCCTGTAACATGGGTCTGACTCCCGGGCTGTACCGACCCACGCAGGTGAGCTGCTCCTCCAGTTTCAGGATCCGAACGGACTGAAGGTTCATCTGAAACCAAACGTTCCCTAAACTAGTGTTTACTCTCAAGCACTCTAAGAACTAATTGCCTTTTTTAAAGTCCTTGACTGGCCTTTCCCACTTTGCTAATCCCTGGCAGGCATTTTTGCAATGTTGGTCTCGCGGAATGTCAGTACCAAGTACTGTCTTGCCTTTTGGAGACTATATACTGTCCACATGGTGTGACTGACTCCACCAAACTATCCAGGCAGCACTGTCCTGTGTGAGTCGAGGCCAGTGACCTGTTCTGCAAGGTGTCTGGCACGAAGGCTATATCTCGTGGACTCTGTTTTTTCTTTGCATGCTCCTCAGTGTCCCTGGGCTCTGTATCCTAACTGGGTGTTGATTTGATCTCTCAGCTCTGCAGTCTCAATGATGAATAAACTAGCTCACTTTGATTCAGTGTGAAAATACAACCGAACATCCTGAGTGACTGCGGGACCCTGTGCGTGTCTTCACTGCTGCTGACCGTGAATTGAGGAGCTGTTTGTAACGCAGCCCCTATCTCTTACAGTGAAGCCGGCGCCCTCTGCTGGACCTGCAGAGCCCCTATCTCTTACAGTGAAGCCGGCGCCCTCTGCTGGACCTGCAGAGCCCCTATCTCTTACAGTGAAGCCGGCGCCCTCTGCTGGCAGCTGCTGGACCTGCAGAGCCCCTATCTCTTACAGTGAAGCCGGCGCCCTCTGCTGGCAGCTGCTGGACCTGCAGAGCCCTATCTCTTGCAGTGAAGCCAGCGCCCTCTGCTGGCAGCTGCTGGACCTGCAGAGCCCCTATCTCTTGCAGTGAAGCCGGCGCCCTCTGCTGGCAGCTGCTGGACCTGCAGAGCCCCTATCTCTTACAGTGAAGCCAGCGCCCTCTGCTGGCAGCTGCTGGACCTGCAGAGCCCCTATCTCTTACAGTGAAGCCGGCGCCCTCTGCTGGCAGCTGCTGGACTTGCATCCTGAAGCCAGTTCTGTCCTGGTAAGTTTTCTCATGTTTAATTTTTTTTAAAATAATAAATTTAATAAAAGGCATCTTTACCCTGCGCTCGTGATGATTTTCGTATGGAATCTCGTTCGGCTGAATATTCTTGTTGAGAGATCGGAATACCTGAAGCTGCAGGATCACGCAGGTCCAGCTTCGTGAAACCTCGTCTCCTTCTTAGACTGACTTTCTTTCTTCTGTCCCATGTCGTCTTCTCTTGCAGGTCTGTGACCCGGATCTCTCTCCAGGGCTGTGCGCAACTAGACAGCAGGTGTGTGTAATTATTATTATTATTATTATTATTATTATTATTATTACTATATAAGCAGCAGTGTGGCGTAGTGGTCAGGGCTCTGGACTTGACCGGAAGGTCGTGGGTTCAATCCCAGGTGGGGGACACTGCTGCTGTACCCTTGAGCAAGGTACTTTACCTAGATTGCTCCCGTAAAAACCCAACTGTATAAATGGGGAATTGTATGTAAAAATAATGTGATATCTTATAACAATTATAAGTCGCCCTGGATAAGGGCGTCTGCTAAGAAATAAATTATAATGTATCGATGTTGGAGCCCGTGTCCTCGTGTGAGACTCCCAGTGAAACAAGGACTGGATCACACTGCTGTGCAGCGGGAGTCTGATTCACGTCTCTAATTGCAAGACCTATTTTTGAAGTGTAAGGGCAGGAGACTAGCTGGTGACTGCGTCCTGTCTGCTGTCATGATGATTTTAATACTAGACAAGCATATGCCTGACCTCAAGCTGATGCAAATTTAAAATCTGAACGCAGCCAGCCCTCCCTGTGTCTCGCTGTGCCGCGGGGAATGCGAGCGAGACTCTGTGCGTTGAATCTGTCCTCTGATTTCTTGCAGGCTGTGATCTCTGACGATGCGATGCTCCGTCCTGGAGGGTGACGGGAGACTGGGCTGCAGGTTGGTATCTGCTTGGTTTTCCTATATATAGTTTCAGAATGCATTTTAAGGTTATAATGAAGGGTAGTTTAGAATTGAAACTGAAGGCTTTCCCTCCTAGTTTAATGAGAGGATTTCAAACAGTCACTGTAGTTTAATGTTAGCTGGCGTGCATTTCTCAGAGCCCGCAAAGTCTTGCGTGATGACTTTTATTACCGCCCCAGTCTGAGAATTCATGACTGACTGGTACTGTACCTTCTGATTACAACGACTCGGGTTCGAGAGACTGACACACACACCGCTGCATCTCCTGCGTGATGCTATAAGGCTTTTGCAGGCTGTGTGAGACTCTATTGAGATTCATCACTGCAGCTCTTCAAGCTGAGCTCAGACCTGATCTGGTTTTATTTTTGCCTCTCATATTTCTTGCCCGTTTTAAGGCCAGTGTTTGAATTGTCGCACATTGATTTGCAGGATTTCCGTTTTTATTGAAGTGTGTCTTTATTTCTACAGAGATCTGGCAGCTGAGGTGGTCAGCTGGTCTTCAGTATTCTTTTTAAAAGGTGAGTCGCTTCATAAACCCTTTCTGTGCTGAAATTATTTTAAATAGGCCTCCATTTCTGTCATTCCTAACCGTTGGGTCTGCTAGACTCCAGGCTAGATAATATTGCTCACAGGGCTGGGAGTGACTCCCGCTGCACAGCAGTGTGATCCAGTCCTGGTTTCACTGGGAGTTTAAGACACACCTGAGCTTGTTGGCTCGCGCTCGGTGTGTGATCTCTCTCTCTCTCTCTCTCTCTGTCTCGCTCTGGAGACGGGTTCAGTGTCTCGGTTTTTCCCAGTCTCGGCGCGGTCCCAGTGATGAACCCTGCACACGTCTTACGCACTGAACTGGGACCAGAACCTGCGAAGGTGAACCCACTGGTGCCGTCAGTGCAAGAAGGGGAGGGCTTGTTGGGGTTTCCAACTGTCTGACGGGACTGCGCCGCTGGCTGGGCTGTGATTGGCTGTGTCGAGGCGTGATGTTTTTCTCTAGTGTGATCAGAAGCCCGGTTCTTTAGACCAGGTGCTTCTTGAAAGTGTTTTGTAGCTTATTTGGGGGGGGGGGGGGCTCGCAGATCGTTGCAGCCTGTACCCCAGAGTTCCCAGACCATCCTCTCGTTAATTACACTGGCTGCATTTAAGAGCATTGCCAGCGTTCGTTATTGTGGATGTTTTGCATGTTGGTTCAGATGCGTCTCCTCCTGCCAGCACTGTTCTAGAACCTCCTGGCTGTGTGTTCTGTTCTGATGTCATTGCCTTTCTCTCTTTTACCCAGGGTTCTGTGTGGAGGACAGGGTGCGCAGAAGAGGATCCTGGGATTTGTAGTTTTTAGAACAGTGGATTTTTTTTATGTAAATGTTTCTGAAGCCTGTTTTTTTTGTTCCAGTTTTATTATGAGTGCTTCTTGATGTGAGGTGTGCAGAAACACCTCTCTGTTCTTGCAATAAAATGACTTGACTGTGCAGGGTGTGACCTGGCTGGTTCATTTCCACCCCCCCCCTCTTAAACACACTCCTCTCCCTCCGTGTGGAAACTCATTCACGTTTCAAAACCTACCGCAGCGCTACTGCGTACACACTTATAGAAACACAGGCAGGGTTGCAGGAAAGCAGTGTTTAAATGAAATGCACTTCCAGTATTCACAATGCTGTGGGGAACTGCTAGAGGCTTGAGCTGCTGCATCAAAGAGACACCAACCAGAATAACTACAGGGAGCAAAACATAAACTACTTCAAAATCTCATCACACAGTGGAGAACCACTACGGAGTCACCTGCCAGAGCACTGTCAATGAGGTGTAGGGGCTCATGCACCTGCTGTAGCACTGTCAATGAGGTGTAGGGTTCATGCACCTGCTGTAGCACTGTCAATGAGGTGTAGGGTTCATGCACCTGCCATAGCACTGTCACCGAGGTGTAGGGTTCATGCACCTGCCATAGAACTGTCAATGAGGTGTAGGGGCTCATGCACCTGCTGTAGCATTGTCAATGAGGTGTAGGATTGCTACAGGACTCGCACACTTGCCATAGCACTGTCAGTGAGGTGTAGGGCTGCTGCAGGATTCATGCACCTGCCATAGCACTGTCAGTGAGGTGTAGGGCTGCTGCAGGATTCATGCACCTGCCATAGCACTGTCAGTGAGGTGTAGGGCTGCTGCAGGATTCATGCAGTTGCCATAGCACTGTCAATGAGGTGTAGGGCTGCGGTGGGATTCGTGCACCTGCCATAGCACTGTCAGTGAGGTCAACTTCTGCTTTGT
>NW_026708304.1:65000-75023 GCF_902713425.1 Acipenser ruthenus
ATAATAATAATAATTTTGACCGTATTTATTACGGGCATCAGAGTCCGTGAGTAAACACCGGTGTTTGTGTGTAAAGTATTTTAATTCAGGTGACACGAATTTAAAATAATTAAATTACACGTAAATAACAGGTAGAAATTGTTAAATATTTTATGGCTGTTGACATTACAACACTGGGCAACGAGAATGAATCTGATTTAATTAATTCGTTTTATTGTAAACCCTCGCTCGCGACGCTCTCAAACGCGGTTTTATTTGACTGTTTTAATCTCTTTTTTTTTTTTTTTTAGCCGGTAATGGTTTTTAAAATGTTTCGTAAACGCGGTGGTTTTAAAGTTCCCTTGATTTCTGTGTTTAGTTTGTCGTGACGGTGTCGCCGGACCGGCGGTGCTACAAACACAAGACTGAGACAAACTGGACCGAACCGAACCGGTCCGGGAACCATCCGCCGTGTTTGTTAATCGATATCCGAATCTATAATAAATGATCTGATCCAATGCAAGACTATATATTACATTTCAATGTCGTCGTCAGATTTAGCCGGTATAATATTACTGTATTCATAATTACATTATAATTTAGGGTTATTTTGAGCAGATCACAGGATCAATACTAAAGGCAGCTGGCTCTTTGTGCTTATATATATTAAATATATATATATGAATGAGATTTTATTTAACCTCGTGTCATTCAAATAAACTATCTGAAGCCATGTCAGTAGCACAGTATTTCATTATGTTGCAGTTCACTATGTGAGGGGACTGCAGTTCAGTATGCTAACACGGTAATCATAGGTTTTAATGATGCAAACGGTCGTTAATTCTGTATAGAGGGGGGATGCGGAGCTGCACACAGACCGGTCCTACCCGGCTTTTGCACGATATCCAGAGCGCAGCGTTTCCATACCGACTTAAAAGCGCGACGTCGTTTCAATGCTGATGCAACATCATCCCCACGCTGCACTGACGTCAGCGTTCGGGCGCGCACGCGAGGCACTGGCTGCGCGCACGCAGATGCTTCTGCGCAGATTCTGACCGCTTTAGCCAATGGGCGCGTTCACGCAGAGCCTCCTGCGAAGATCATTGGCTGAACGAGGTTCTGCGCAGCGTCATCTCCGTGAACGACCTTCAGAAATGACGTAATTAATTAGCCCCTTTTTCACGACAGCTAATGCGTTTTTCATTGAAAAATCATTTCAGTTTATTTTCCATTTGCTATTAAATAAATAAATAAATATAAATAAATAAATAAATAAATAAATAAATGTATATGTCTGCTAAGAAATAAATAATAATAATAATAATAATATATGTAATAAATTGTATGATGCAATATGTATTGTATGATGCAATATGTATTGTATGTTGCAATATAGATCTCTTTCTTTAGCTGTTTTCATTAACATTTTGCCATTATAATTTTTCTGCAATATTATCACTTAAGAGGGGTTTTTGGTTTGTTTTTAAATAATCAAGCGTCCCCTCTTCCTCCCCCCCCCCCCCCCCCCCCCGCAGTCTCGCGATGAGTAACGACACGGAGATCGATCTGAAGGACGTGGAGCTCAACGAGCTGGATGCGGAGAAGCAGCCCATGACGGGGGAGGGGAGCCCGGCCGCGGAGACCGAGAAGAACGGCTGCGTGAAGGTAACCGCGGAATGAGAGCGTCTCCACGGCAACAGAGCCCCGGGACGCCTCCTGCTGCACCCAGTCCTGGGGTTCAGAGCTCCCCTCAATGAAGTCTAGTATTATTATTATTATTAATATTGAATGATCAGGAGCCAGGAGTTTGAGCAGGGTTACAAACTCACACTAGCCCTGCTGCTGCTGCTGCTGCACCCAGTCCTGGGGTTCAGAGCTCCCCTCAATGAAGTCTAGTATTATTATTATTAATATTGAAATGATCAGGAGCCAGGAGTTTGAGCAGGGTTACAAACTCACACTAGCCCTGCTGCTGCTGCTGCTGCTGCACCCAGTCCTGGGGTTCAGAGCTCCCCTCAATGAAGTCTAGTATTATTATTATTAATATTGAAATGATCAGGAGCCAGGAGTTTGAGCAGGGTTACAAACTCACACTAGCCCTGCTGCTGCTGCTGCTGCACCCAGTCCTGGGGTTCAGAGCTCCCCTCAATGAAGTCTAGTATTATTATTAATATTGAAATGATCAGGAGCCAGGAGTTTGAGCAGGGTTACAAACTCACACTAGCCCTGCTGCTGCTGCTGCACCCAGTCCTGGGGTTCAGAGCTCCCCTCAATGAAGTATTATTATTATTATTATTATTATTATTATTATTATTTAATATTGAAATGATCAGGAGCCAGGAGTTTGAGCAGGGTTAGAAACTCACACTAGCTGGTAATGCCTGACTGACAGACCCCCTCTCTCTCCCCTCTCCCCTCCTCAGGTGAAGCTGCCCGAGGATCAGGAGGAGGGTTTGAAGTTCACGGGGCTCTCGAAGGAGGAGCTGCTGAAGGTGGCCGGGACACCAGGCTGGGTCCGGACCCGCTGGGCTCTGCTCATTCTGTTCTGGCTCGGCTGGCTGGGCATGCTGGCCGCGGCCATCGCCATCATTGTCCAAGCGCCGCGCTGCAAGTCGGTCCCGGAGCAGAGCTGGTGGCACAAGGGCGCCCTCTACAGGATCGGGGCCGTCGCTGCCTTCATGGACTCCAACGGAGACGGGACGGGGGACCTGGCAGGTAGGGGGGCGTCCCGCTGGAGGAACACAGGGCTGGGAACGAGACTCCCGCTGCACAGCAGTGTGATCCAGTCCTGGTTTCACTGGGAGTTTAATAATCAGACACACCTGAGCTTGTTAGCTAGACACACTGGGGGCTGATCAAGCTGGTAGCAGTAAAACCTGGACTGGATCACACTGCTGTGCGATAGGAGTCTGATTCCCAGCCCTGATCTAAATCCTTTGGCATTTTTAAAAACACATTACAATGCTTTCATATTATTATTATTATTATTATTATTATTATTATTATTATTATTATTACTATATGACAGTTGCACAGTGCCTTGTATAAGAGCGTGTGAAGCCAGATCTTTCTCTCCATGAGGTTTAAAGTTTGCATGCTTTTACAAACTGACAGGCAGACTGTCTGTCTATCCTGCTCCTGGGAAACAGGGCTGTGTACTAACTGAGGCATGTGATCCTGGGGGGGAGGAGGGGCGGGGGCACGTGAGCTGCAGTTGCTGCTCCTCCCCTCTCCCTTCCCTCCCCCCAGGCTTAAATCCGCCACAGTCTGGTTTGTCTTGTGATTAAACAGGAGTGCCTCTTACATCAGCCTGAGTCAGCTTTGAGGTCAGAGTCAACAGGCAAGCATAAAGCACAGTTATTAGGAACTAGGGGAAAGGTTGAGAGAGAGAGGGAGGAGGAGGGAGGGGGGTCAGAGTTTTCTGCTGATGTGCCTTTTCCCAGATACAAGAAGGAAGAACAGGAATAAACTCTACCCCCTGCTGCACAGCAGTGTGATCCAGTCCTGCTTTCACTGGGAGTTTAATAATCAGACACACCTGAGCTTGTTAGCTAGACACACTGGGGGCTGATCAAGCTGGTAGCAGTGAAACCTGGACTGGATCACACTGCTGTGCAATAGGAGTCTGATTCCCATGCCCTGTGTGTGACAAAGAGGCAACGACTCTGTCTGTAACCCCACCCCCCCCCCCTCCCCTCCAGGAGTCTCCCAGCGCATTGACGAGCTGAACCAGTTGAAGATCAAGGGGCTGGTACTGGGACCAGTACACAAAAGCATTCCGAACACAGACATTAATCTGGATCTGATGGCCATCGACCCGTCCCTGGGAAGCATGGAGAATTTCACCAGACTGCTCCAAGTGGCTCAGAAGAAAAGTGAGTCCAGTTCATTACTGTTTACAATGAACACCACTTGCATTGAGAGATGGATGTATATCTATATGTGTGTGTATTATAATTTTTTAAATTGCTGTTTTAATGTATTTCGAGCTTTGGATTTTTGGTGTTTTTAGCCCTGTCTTTATTTTTATTTATTTATTTCTCTTCTACTCTCCTCTTTTTAAGAATTCAGTCGATCTCTTTTCAGACTTTCTCGTCTCTCGATTGCACACGAGAAACATCTTCATAGTAACAGATTTTCAGGGATCCAGATACAAAATGTGTGTGCTTGAGCTTGTTTTTGACAGCGCTGCAAGATGCTTTCTGTATGAAAGGCGCTATATAAATACATCTTTTTGAATGCTTTTTTATAAGCAGGTGGTTCTTTTATTAAGCTTAATTTACAGGGATGTTAATCAGACTCCCGCTGATCAGTCCTGGTTTCACTGGGAGTTTAATAATCAGACACACCTGAGCTTGTTAGCTAGACACACTGGGGGCTGATCAATCCTCTCTTCTCCCCCCCCAGGTATTCGAGTGGTCCTCGATCTCACTCCGAACTACAAAGGGGAGAAGCCCTGGTTCACTGAGAGTTACCTGAAAACCAACAGCGAGAAACTCAAGGTAACCCACGGGGCTGAATCCCATAGGTGTTGGTTCTCTCTCTCTCTCGTCTCTCTCTCTCTCTGTTGGTCCTGACACGCTCCCTCTCTCTCTCTCTCTCTCTCTATCCAGGAAGCGTTCCGGTTCTGGCTGGATCAGGGGGTGGATGGGATACAGCTCTCTGGGGTGGAGGAGCTGCTGAAGCTGCAGCCGCAGCTGTGGGAGGAGCTGAGGAACCTGACTGGCAACTACAGCACTGAGGAGAGACCGAGGCAAGTACTGCAATACACACCCTGACCACAGGGGGGAGCTGTGATACACACTGCTATAAACACACTGACCACAGGGGGGGGGCTGTGATACACACACTGACCACAGGGGGGAGCTGTGATACACACACTGCTATACACACACTGACCACAGGGGGGGCTGTGATACACACACTGACCACAGGGGGGAGCTGCGATACACACACTCTGACCACAAGGGGAGCTGTGATACACACACTGAAGACAGGGTAATCATTTTTTTATTTTTTTCTTTCTCTCAGGATCCTGATCGGGGAGACGAGTCTGCAGGACATGGATCAGGTCCTGTCTCTCCAGAACCGCTCCGCAGCGGACCTGCTGGTGTCGGGGGTGCTGGGGCGGCTGAACCGCACGGGGAGCGCTGTGGCTGCGGGCGTGGAGGGGTACCTGAGCGAGCTGAGGGGGAGCTGGCCTGGCTGGGCGGTGAGTGAGACTCAGAGTCCCACAGTGCACAGCAGTGTGATCCAGTCCTGGTTTCACTGGGAGTTTAATAATCAGACACACCTGAGCTTGTTAGCTAGACACACTGGGGGCTGATCAAGCTGGTAGCAGTGAAACCTGGAATGAGATGTTGTTGTTATTATTATTATTTATTATTATTAATAATGTTCCCTTGTTAACATATTGAATTCCACCCCCTCTATATAGAATGAACTCCCTCAGCTTCATAGAGTCCAATGAAAGCTGCTGAATAATGTTCCCTTGTTAACATATTGAATTCCACCCCCTCTATATAGAATGAACTCCCTCAGCTTCATAGAGTCCAATGAAAGCTGCTGAATAATGTTCCCTTGTTAACATATTGAATTCCATCCCCTCTATATAGAATGAACTCCCTCAGCTTCATAGAGTCCAATGAAAGCTGCTGAATAATGTTCCCTTGTTAACATATTGAATTCCACCCCCTCTATATAGAAAGAACTCCCTCAGCTTCATAGAGTCCAATGAAAGCTGCTGAATAATGTTCCCTTGTTAACATATTGAATTCCACCCCCTCTATATAGAATGAACTCCCTCAGCTTCATAGAGTCCAATGAAAGCTGCTGAATAATGTTCCCTTGTTAACATATTGAATTCCACACCCTCTATATAGAATGAACTCCCTCAGCTTCATAGAGTCCAGTGAAAGCTGCTGAATAATGTTCCCTTGTTAACATATTGAATTCCACACCCTCTATATAGAATGAACTCCCTCAGCTTCATAGAGTCCAATGAAAGCTGCTGAATAATGTTCCCTTGTTAACATATTGAATTCCATCCCCTCTATATAGAATGAACTCCCTCAGCTTCATAGAGTCCAATTGCGATTTCATGTTGTAGTTTCTTTTGATTACAGGATGTTCATTATTATAATTTGTTTTGATTCCTGGCAGGTCGGAGGGCGTGTTGCAGGTCACATGGCTTCTCTGGTGCCGCAGAGGCTGCTGGGAGTTTACCACACCCTCCTCTTCACCATCCCCGGCACGCCAGTCACTAACTACGGAGACGAGATCGGACTGAGAGACGAGCCTGGACAGGTGAGGCCAATACAGACGGATAGGGACCGGTCCGAGAGTCAAACGCAGGACCGAGGGACCGGTCCAAGAGTCAAACACAGGAAGATACAGACGGTCCTATTAATAGAATGAATTAGTCATTTAGCAGAGGGGTTTGAAGCAGGGATAGTAATTTCTGTGTGTTAGTGAGGGTGTCGGGGTGTGTGTGTGTCGGTGCACCCTCTAAAGTCTCCCCCCCGCCTCTTCCTCTCTCTTCCAGGCTGCCAAATCTCCCAGGATGCAGTGGGATGAGAGCGGTCACGCGGATTACAACCAGAATATATCAGTCAAGGTGGGTGTGTGTGTGTGAGCGTCTCGCTGCTCTCTGCTTATTAAATTAAATATAAATACATTTATTAATAAATACATTCAACTAATAAATGAATGGATCGATCCAGTCTGCTGTTCGGAGAACATTGGATTGTCGCTCCATTAACTACAGTGCATGAGGCTGTATTGCAGAATCCATAATGAAGTAAATTAACATTCTCTCTCTCTCTCTCTCTCTCTCTCTCTCTCTCTCTCTTTTCCTCTCTCTCGCTCTCTCTCTCGCTCTCTCTCTCTCTCTCTCTCTCTCCAGGCTCAGAAGTCGGACCCCCAGTCCTTGCTGAGTCTGTACCGCTCCCTGAGTGATCTCAAGGGAAAGGAGCGCTCTCTGCTCTACGGAGAGTTCCAGCCTCTCCTCTCCTCCTCCTCCTCAGTCTTCTCCTACCTGCGCCGCTGGGATCAGAGCGAGCGCTTCCTCGTGGCCCTCAATTTCGGGGAGTCCCCGGCGGAGGTGACCCTGCAGGACCCCCTCGTGCCCCCCGAAGCGACTGTGGTGCTGAGCTCTGACCCCAGCAGGCAGGCAGGGGTCAGCCTGGGCCTCGAGAAACTCACCCTGCACCCCAGCGAAGCCTTGCTCCTCAAATTCCCTTACGTAGCCTGAACCAGGGGGAACCCCCTCCCCCAAACAGAGCACAGGGGGGGGACCCCGAATTGAGTTCAGAGTGAGATATTGTAACTTCCTGCCCCTCTTTCCACCCGGCCTGACATTCCAGTGTGAAACGTTTGTAGATTAAAAGATATTTTATGCTGTGATGATGAGTTGTGTGTGGTTTTTTTTTTTCTGTAACTTTAATAAACAGGGCAGCCTGTGAGAAGAGATTAAGAAGTGAGCGTTTCTGCTGAGCCCCAGAACCACAGCGATGAAACGAGGAGGTTCAAATCCCAGCTCAGCCACTGACTCCCTGTGTGTGTGTGTGACCCTGAGCGAGTCACTGAACCTCCTTGTGCATTGGGAAAGCATAGGGAAGCATTGTAAAGCACAGAGAGGTCTGGTAAAGCATAGGGAAGCATTGTAAAGCACAGAGAGGACTGGTAAAGCATAGGGAAGCATTGTAAAGCACAGAGAGGTCTGGTAAAGCATAGGGAAGCATTGTAAAGCACAGAGAGGTCTGGTAAAGCACAGGGAAGCATTGTAAAGCACAGAGAGGTGTGGTAAAGCATAGGGAAGCATTGTAAAGCACAGAGAGGTGTGGTAAAGCATAGGGAAGCATTGTAAAGCACAGAGAGGTCTGGTAAAGCATAGGGAAGCATTGTAAAGCACAGAGAGGTGTGGTAAAGCATAGGGAAGCATTGTAAAGCACAGAGAGGTCTGGTAAAGCATAGGGAAGCATTGTAAAGCACAGAGAGGTCTGGTAAAGCATAGGGAAGCATTGTAAAGCACAGAGAGGTCTGGTAAAGCATAGGGAAGCATTGTAAAGCACAGAGAGGACTGGTAAAGCATAGGGAAGCATTGTAAAGCACAGAGAGGTCTGGTAAAGCATAGGGAAGCATTGTAAAGCACAGAGAGGTCTGGTAAAGCACAGGGAAGCATTGTAAAGCACAGAGAGGTGTGGTAAAGCATAGGGAAGCATTGTAAAGCACAGAGGTGTGGTAAAGCATAGGGAAGCATTGTAAAGCACAGAGAGGTCTGGTAAAGCATAGGGAAGCATTGTAAAGCACAGAGAGGTCTGGTAAAGCATAGGGAAGCATTGTAAAGCACAGAGAGGTGTGGTAAAGCATAGGGAAGCATTGTAAAGCACAGAGAGGTGTGGTAAAGCATAGGGAAGCATTGTAAAGCACAGAGAGGTCTGGTAAAGCATAGGGAAGCATTGTAAAGCACAGAGAGGTCTGGTAAAGCATAGGGAAGCATTGTAAAGCACAGAGAGGTCTGGTAAAGCATAGGGAAGCATTGTAAAGCACAGAGAGGTCTGGTAAAGCACAGGGAAGCATTGTAAAGCACAGAGAGGTCTGGTAAAGCATAGGGAAGCATTGCAAAGCACAGAGAGGTCTGGTAAAGCATAGGGAAGCATTGTAAAGCACAGAGAGGTCTGGTAAAGCATAGGGAAGCATTGTAAAGCACAGAGAGGTGTGGTAAAGCATAGGGAAGCATTGTAAAGCACAGAGAGGTCTGGTAAAGCATAGGGAAGCATTGTAAAGCACAGAGAGGTCTGGTAAAGCATAGGGAAGCATTGTAAAGCACAGAGAGGTCTGGTAAAGCATAGGGAAGCATTGTAAACCACAGAGGTGTGGCGAAGCATAGGGAAGCACTATTTTCTGACGTCAACTTTTACTTGGGCAGACAGACGGAAGGAGACCGTAGCGACGGTTACTAGGGAGTTTGACGTCCCGGGCTGTGAGCCGCGTCACGTCGCGGAGTGATCCGAAGCGGGCGGGAGTGACGCGCGCGGAGAGAGAAACCGACTGAGGAGAAAAATAAAAACGAAATAAAATCAAAAACATTTAAAATCATGGTGAGTATTGAGAGACGCGGTTACTTTTATCAATACTGGAGGGGGCAGGACGTTTCTTTAAACGGTTTAAAAGTTACCGTTGTTGGTAAGAGCCGGGAGGAAACACCAACCGTTATTTTATTATTTATGTGTGTGTAGAAAATTTAAAAAAAAAAAAAAAAAACAGAATTCTGAAGAAACCGACAAAGTAAATGAATTTTAATTTTAAAATACACGACGCGAGTTTGCTAAGTGATACGTATTGATAATATTTTATTTATTTATTTAAATAAAGCCGGTGTTGCTTTTCCTTTTCATACAGGTGTTTTCTTATTCATGTATGGTATCTGTAATTATTCAATATGAACTAGTACGGTAAACGCATTTAAATTAATAAAGTAATGCGATTTATTTAACGTGTAGTCTCTAGACTAGTAATATCATATATTCATGTGATATAAATAAACGCGCAGTCTCGTCTTGAGAGTACAGCATTGAAATGAATGAGATTGAACGGGCGGGATATATATTGCTTCAGAGAGATATTATATAGATATCATATTATATAGATATTATATCGTATCGATTGGGGCCCCCAGTTTAATCAAACCAAATATGTGAAAAACTGAATACGATAGAAATATAATTTATTTCTTAGCAGACGCCCTTATTCAGGGCGACTTACAGTCGTAAACAAAAAATACATTTCAAGAATCACAGTACAAGTATTAATACAATTAAGAGCAAGATAAATACAATGACTTCGGTTCTAGCAAGTACAAGAATATGACAAAATACCATTCAATGTGGGAGCAGATAAGAGTGTCAGTGATAGTTACTTGGATCGTGTTCAACATTTGATTGGAGTTGCTGAAGCACCCCCAGATCATCACCGATCCTCCACCACATTTCACAGTGGGGTGAGAGACACTGTGGCTTGTAGACCAGGTCTCCGTCTAACCAT
>NW_026708305.1:0-74859 GCF_902713425.1 Acipenser ruthenus
GTGGGGTTGATTGTGAATGTGAAGCCCAATGTGGTGAAGCCCCATTGCCCGCATCGTACCGGCTCTTAAGGTAGCTTGTGTTGCAGCAGCAGGACAAGCTCGCCATCCCGCCCGCTGCTTTCCTGCATTATTGCTCACCAAAACACAACGCACCCAGGGGAGAGATCCCTCCCCTGCGGCGGCTGCTCTTGATCTCCGGCTGCTCTTGATCTCCGTGAACGCACCCGCTGTCTCCAAACCTTGCAGAGCAGCACATTGAAGCGCTTGAAAAACACAGCACAACATTCCCTAATAACACTTGCAATGCATTATGACTTCAAAGGTATGGCTTTTGGTCTATGACATTATTATTTATTGATTTTATTTTGTTTTATTTCTTTGATCACCAACTGCCACGACAACACTCTCGTTTTTTTATGCAGTACTCCTGAAGAACTTCACCCATTGCCCGCATCATACCGGCTCTTAAGGTAGCTTGTGTTGGAGCAGCAGGACAAGCTCGCCATCCCGCCCGCTGCTTTCCTGCATTATTGCTCACCAAAACACAACGCACCCAGGGGAGAGATACCTCCCCTGCGACGGCTGCTCTTGATCTCCGGCTGCTCTTGATCTCCGTGAACGCACCCGCTGTCTCCAAACCTTGCAGAGCAGCACATTGAAGCGCTTGAAAACACAGCACAACATTCCCTAATAACACTTGCAATGCATTATGACTTCAAAGGTATGGCTTTAGGTCTATGACATTATTATTTATTGATTTCATTTTGTTTTATTTCTTTGATCACCAACTGCCACGACAACACACTCGTATTTTTTATGCAGTACTCCTGACGAACTTCACCCATTGCCCGCATCGTACCGGCTCTTAAGGTAGCTTGTGTTGGAGCAGCAGGACAAGCTCGCCATCCCGCCCGCTGCTTTCCTGCATTATTGCTCACCAAAACACAACGCACCCAGGGGAGAGATACCATGGTAAATAGGTAACCTATTTACGATGGTATCGCTCACCTGCGGCGGCTGCTCTTGATCTCCGGCTGCTCTTGATCTCCGTGAACGCACCCGCTGTCTCCAAACCTTGCAGAGCAGCACATTGAAGCGCTTGAAAACACAGCACAACATTCCCTAATAACACTTGCAATGCATTATGACTTCAAAGGTATGACTTTAAGTCTATGACATTATTATTTATTGATTTTATTTTGTTTTATTTCTTTGATCACCAACTGCCACGACAACACTCTCGTTTTTTTATGCAGTACTCCTGACGAACTTCACCCATTGCCCGCATCGTACCGGCTCTTAAGGTAGCTTGTGTTGGAGCAGCAGGACAAGCTCGCCATCCCGCCCGCTGCTTTCCTGCATTATTGCTCACCATAACCGTTGGCCGAAACAAAAATAGGTAAATAGGTAACCTATTTACCATGGTATCTCTCCCCTGGGTGCCTTGTGTTTTGCGCCGGCTGCTCTTGATCTCCGTGAACGCACGCGCTGTCTCCAAACCTTGCAGAGCAGCACATTGAAGCGCTTGAAAACACAGCACAACATTCCCTAATAACACTTGCAATGCATTATGACTTCAAAGGTATGGCTTTAGGTCTATGACATTATTATTTATTGATTTTATTTTGTTTTATTTCTTTGATCACCAACTGCCACGACAACACACTCGTTTTTTTATGCAGTACTCCTGACGAACTTCACCCATTGCCCGCATTGTATCGGCTCTTAAGGTAGCTTGTGTTGGAGCAGCAGGACAAGCTCGCCATCCCGCCCGCTGCTTTCCTGCATTATTGCTCACCAAAACACAACGCACCCAGGGGAGAGATACCATGGTAAATAGGTAACCTATTTACCATGGTATCCCTCCCCTGCGGCGGCTGCTCTTGTTCTCCGGCTGCTCTTGATCTCCGTGAACGCACCCGCTGTCTCCAAACCTTGCAGAGCAGAACATTGAAGCGCTTGAAAACACAGCACAACATTCCCTAATAACACTTGCAATGCATTATGACTTCAAAGGTATGGCTTTAGGTCTATGACATTATTATTTATTGATTTTATTTTGTTTTATTTCTTTGATCACCAACTGCCACGACAACACACTCGTTTTTTTATGCAGTACTCCTGACGAACTTCACCCATTGCCCGCATTGTATCGGCTCTTAAGGTAGCTTGTGTTGGAGCAGCAGGACAAGCTCGCCATCCCGCCCGCTGCTTTCCTGCATTATTGCTCACCAAAACACAACGCACCCAGGGGAGAGATACCATGGTAAATAGGTAACCTATTTACCATGGTATCCCTCCCCTGCGGCGGCTGCTCTTGATCTCCGGCTGCTCTTGATCTCCGTGAACGCACCCGCTGTCTCCAAACCTTGCAGAGCAGAACATTGAAGCGCTTGAAAACACAGCACAACATTCCCTAATAACACTTGCAATGCATTATGACTTCAAAGGTATGGCTTTAGGTCTATGACATTATTATTTATTGATTTTATTTTGTTTTATTTCTTTGATCACCAACTGCCACGACAACACACTCGTTTTTTTATGCAGTACTCCTGACGAACTTCACCCATTGCCCGCATCGTACCGGCTCTTAAGGTAGCTTGTGTTGGAGCAGCAGGACAAGCTCGCCATCCCGCCCGCTGCTTTCCTGCATTATTGCTCACCAAAACACAACGCACCCAGGGGAGAGATCCCTCCCCTGCGGCGGCTGCTCTTGATCTCCGGCTGCTCTTGATCTCCCGTGAACGCACCCGCTGTCTCCAAACCTTGCAGAGCAGCACATTGAAGCGCTTGAAAACACAGCACAACATTCCCTAATAACACTTGCAATGCATTATGACTTCAAAGGTATGGCTTTTGGTCTATGACATTATTATTTATTGATTTTATTTTGTTTTATTTCTTTGATCACCAACTGCCACGACAACACTCTCGTTTTTTTATGCAGTAACTCCTGAAGAACTTCACCCATTGCCCGCATCGTACCGGCTCTTAAGGGTAGCTTGTGTTGGAAGCAGCAGGACAAGCTCGCCAATCCCGCCCGCTGCTTTCCTGCATTATTGCTCACCAAAACACAACGCACCCAGGGGAGAGATACCATGGTAAATAGGTAACCTATTTACCATGGTATCCCTCCCCTGCGGCGGCTGCTCTTGATATCCGGCTGCTCTTGATCTCCCGTGAACGCACCCGCTGTCTCCAAACCTTGCAGAGCAGCACATTGAAGCGCTTGAAAACACAGCACAACATTCCCTGATAACACTTGCAATGCATTATGACTTCAAAGGTATGGCTTTAGGTCTATGACTTTATTATTTATTGATTTTATTATGTTTTATTTCTTTGATCACCAACTGCCACGACAACACACTCGTTTTTTTATGCAGTACTCCTGACGAACTTCACCCATTGCCCGCATCGTACCGGCTCTTAAGGTAGCTTGTGTTGGAGCAGCAGGACAAGCTCGCCATCCTGCCCGCTGCTTTCCTGCATTATTGCTCACCAAAACACAACGCACCCAGGGGAGAGATACCATGGTAATAGGTAACCTATTACCATGGTATCCCTCCCCTGCGGCGGCTGCTCTTGATCTCCGGCTGCTCTTGATCTCCGTGAACGCACGCGCTGTCTCCAAACCTTGCAGAGCAGCACATTGAAGCGCTTGAAAACACAGCACAACATTCCCTAATAACACTTGCAATGCATTATGACTTCAAAGGTATGGCTTTAGGTCTATGACATTATTATTTATTGATTTTATTTTGTTTTATTTCTTTGATCACCAACTGCCACGACAACACACTCGTATTTTTTATGCAGTACTCCTGACGAACTTCACCCATTGCCCGCATCGTACCGGCTCTTAAGGTAGCTTGTGTTGGAGCAGCAGGACAAGCTCGCCATCCCGCCCGCTGCTTTCCTGCATTATTGCTCACCAAAACCGTTCGCCGAAACAAAAATAGGTAAATAGGTAACCTATTTACCATGGTATCTCTCCCCTGGGTGCCTTGTGTTTTGCGCCGGCTGCTCTTGATCTCCGTGAACGCACCCGCTGTCTCCAAACCTTGCAGAGCAGCACATTGAAGCGCTTGAAAACACAGCACAACATTCCCTAATAACACTTGCAATGCATTATGACTTCAAAGGTATGGCTTTAGGTCTATGACATTATTATTTATTGATTTTATTTTGTTTTATTTCTTTGATCACCAACTGCCACGACAACACACTCGTTTTTTTATGCAGTACTCCTGACGAACTTCACCCATTGCCCGCATCGTACCGGCTCTTAAGGTAGCTTGTGTTGGAGCAGCAGGACAAGCTCGCCATCCCGCCCGCTGCTTTCCTGCATTATTGCTCACCAAAACACAACGCACCCAGGGGAGAGATCCCTCCCCTGCGGGCAGCTGCTCTTGATCTCCGGCTGCTCTTGATCTCCGTGAACGCACTCGCTTTCTCCAAACCTTGCAGAGCAGCACATTGAAGCGCTTGAAAACACAGCACAACATTCCCTAATAACACTTGCAATGCATTATGACTTCAAAGGTATGGCTTTAGGTCTATGACATTATTATTTATTGATTTTATTTTGTTTTATTTCTTGATCACCAACTGCCACGACAACACTCTCGTTTTTTTTATGCAGTACTCCTGAAGAACTTCACCCATTGCCCGCATCGTACCGGCTCTTAAGGTAGCTTGTGTTGGAGCAGCAGGACAAGCTCGCCATCCCGCCCGCTGCTTTCCTGCATTATTGCTCACCAAAACACAACGCACCCAGGGGAGAGATCCCTCCCCTGCGGCGGCCTGCTCTTGATCTCGGATGCTCTTGATCTCCGTGAACGCACGCGCTGTCTCCAAACCTTGCAGAGCAGCACATTGAAGCGCTTGAAAACACAGCACAACATTCCCTAATAACACTTGCAATGCATTATGACTTCAAAGGTATGGCTTTAGGTCTATGACATTATTATTTATTGATTTTATTTTGTTTTATTTCTTTGATCACCAACTGCCACGACAACACACTCGTTTTTTTATGCAGTACTCCTGACGATCTTCACCCATTGCCCGCATCGTACCGGCTCTTAAGGTAGCTTGTGTTGGAGCAGCAGGACAAGCTCGCCATCCCGCCCGCTGCTTTCCTGCATTATTGCTCACCAAAACCGTTCGCCGAAACAAAAATAGGTAAATAGGTAACCTATTTACCATGGTATCTCTCCCCTGGGTGCCTTGTGTTTTGCGCCGGCTGCTCTTGATCTCCGTGGACGCACGCGCTGTCTCCAAACCTTGCAGAGCAGCACATTGAAGCGCTTGAAAACACAGCACAACATTCCCTAATAACACTTGCAATGCATTATGACTTCAAAGGTATGGCTTTAGGTCTATGACATTATTATTTATTGATTTTATTTTGTTTTATTTCTTTGATCACCAACTGCCACGACAACACACTCGTATTTTTTATGCAGTACTCCTGACGAACTTCACCCATTGCCCGCATCGTACCGACTCTTAAGGTAGCTTGTGTTGGAGCAGCAGGACAAGCTCGCCATCCCGCCCGCTGCTTTCCTGCATTATTGCTCACCAAAACACAACGCACCCAGGGGAGAGATCCCTCCCCTGCGGCGGCTGCTCTTGATCTCCGGCTGCTCTTGATGTCCGTGAACGCACCCGCTGTCTCCAAACCTTGCAGAGCAGCACATTGAAGCGCTTGAAAACACAGCACAACATTCCCTAATAACACTTGCAATGCATTATGACTTCAAAGGTATGGCTTTAGGTCTATGACATTATTATTTATTGATTTTATTTTGTTTTATTTCTTTGATCACCAACTGCCACGACAGCACTCTCGTTTTTTTATGCAGTACTCCTGAAGAACTTCACCCATTGCCCGCATCGTACCGGCTCTTAAGGTAGCTTGTGTTGGAGCAGCAGGACAAGCTCGCCATCCCGCCCGCTGCTTTCCTGCATTATTGCTCACCAAAACCGTTCGCCGAAACAAAAATAGGTAAATAGGTAACCTATTTACCATGGTATCTCTCCCCTGGGTGCCTTGTGTTTTCCGCCGGCTGCTCTTGATCTCCGTGAACGCACGCGCTGTCTCCAAACCTTGCAGAGCAGCACATTGAAGCGCTTGAAAACACAGCACAACATTCCCTAATAACACTTGCAATGCATTATGACTTCAAAGGTATGGCTTTAGGTCTATGACATTATTATTTATTGATTTTATTTTGTTTTATTTCTTTGATCACCAACTGCCACGACAACACACTCGTATTTTTTATGCAGTACTCCTGACGAACTTCACCCATTGCCCGCATCGTACCGGCTCTTAAGGTAGCTTGTGTTGGAGCAGCAGGACAAGCTCGCCATCCCGCCCGCTGCTTTCCTGCATTATTGCTCACCAAAACCGTTCGCCGAAACAAAAATAGGTAAATAGGTAACCTATTTACCATGGTATCTCTCCCCTGGGTGCCTTGTGTTTTGCGCCGGCTGCTCTTGATCTCCGTGAACGCACGCGCTGTCTCCAAACCTTGCAGAGCAGCACATTGAAGCGCTTGAAAACACAGCACAACATTCCCTAATAACACTTGCAATGCATTATGACTTCAAAGGTATGGCTTTAGGTCTATGACATTATTATTTATTGATTTTATTTTGTTTTATTTCTTTGATCACCAACTGCCACGACAACACACTCGTTTTTTTATGCAGTACTCCTGACGATCTTCACCCATTGCCCGCATCGTACCGGCTCTTAAGGTAGCTTGTGTTGGAGCAGCAGGACAAGCTCGCCATCCCGCCCGCTGCTTTCCTGCATTATTGCTCACCAAAACCGTTCGCCGAAACAAAAATAGGTAAATAGGTAACCTATTTACCATGGTATCTCTCCCCTGGGTGCCTTGTGTTTTGCGCCGGCTGCTCTTGATCTCCGTGAACGCACGCGCTGTCTCCAAACCTTGCAGAGCAGCACATTGAAGCGCTTGAAAACACAGCACAACATTCCCTAATAACACTTGCAATGCATTATGACTTCAAAGGTATGGCTTTAGGTCTATGACATTATTATTTATTGATTTTATTTTGTTTTATTTCTTTGCTCACCAACTGCCACGACAACACACTCGTTTTTTTTATGCAGTACTCCTGACGAACTTCACCCATTGCCCGCATCGTATCGGCTATTAAGGTAGCTTGTGTTGGAGCAGCAGGACAAGCTCGCCATCCCGCCCGCTGCTTTCCTGCATTATTGCTCACCAAAACACAACGCACCCAGGGGAGAGATACCATGGTAAATAGG
Source organism: Acipenser ruthenus (assembly GCF_902713425.1). NCBI lineage: Eukaryota > Metazoa > Chordata > Actinopteri > Acipenseriformes > Acipenseridae > Acipenser > Acipenser ruthenus. Next base: position 7,313 of record NW_026708305.1, read on the forward strand.
TAACCTATTTACCATGGTATCCCTCCCCTGCGGCGACTGCTCTTGATCTCCGGCTGCTCTTGATCTCCGTGAACGCACCCGCTGTCTCCAAACCTTGCAGAGCAGAACATTGAAGCGCTTGAAAACACAGCACAGCATTCCCTAATAACACTTGCAATGCATTATGACTTCAAAGGTATGGCTTTAGGTCTATGACATTATTATTTATTGATTTTATTTTGTTTTATTTCTTTGATCACCAACTGCCACGACAACACACTCATTTTTTTATGCAGTACTCCTGACGAACTTCACCCATTGCCCGCATCGTACCGGCTCTTAAGGTAGCTTGTGTTGGAGCAGCAGGACAAGCTCGCCATCCCGCCCGCTGCTTTCCTGCATTATTGCTCACCAAAACACAACGCACCCAGGGGAGAGATCCCTCCCCTGCGGCGGCTGCTCTTGATCTCCGGCTGCTCTTGATCTCCGTGAACGCACTCGCTGTCTCCAAACCTTGCAGAGCAGCACATTGAAGCGCTTGAAAACACAGCACAACATTCCCTAATAACACTTGCAATGCATTATGACTTCAAAGGTATGGCTTTAGGTCTATGACATTATTATTTATTGATTTTATTTTGTTTTATTTCTTTGATCACCAACTGCCACGACAACACTCTCGTTTTTTTATGCAGTACTCCTGAAGAACTTCACCCATTGCCAGCATCGTACCGGCTCTTAAGGTAGCTTGTGTTGGAGCAGCAGGACAAGCTCGCCATCCCGCCCGCTGCTTTCCTGCATTATTGCTCACCAAAACCGTTCGCCGAAACAAAAATAGGTAAATAGGTAACCTATTTACCATGGTATCTCTCCCCTGGGTGCCTTGTGTTTTGCGCCGGCTGCTCTTGATCTCCGTGAACGCACGCGCTGTCTCCAAACCTTGCAGAGCAGCACATTGAAGCGCTTGAAAACACAGCACAACATTCCCTAATAACACTTGCAATGCATTATGACTTCAAAGGTATGGCTTTAGGTCTATGACATTATTATTTATTGATTTTATTTTGTTTTATTTCTTTGCTCACCAACTGCCACGACAACACACTCGTATTTTTTATGCAGTACTCCTGACGAACTTCACCCATTGCCCGCATCGTACCGACTCTTAAGGTAGCTTGTGTTGGAGCAGCAGGACAAGCTCGCCATCCCGCCCGCTGCTTTCCTGCATTATTGCTCACCAAAACACAACGCACCCAGGGGAGAGATACCATGGTAAATAGGTAACCTATTTACCATGGTATCTCTCCCCTGGGTGCCCTGTGTTTTGCGCCGGCTGCTCTTGATCTCCGTGAACGCAACCGCTGTCTCCAAACCTTGCAGAGCAGCACATTGAAGCGCTTGAAAACACAGCACAACATTCCCTAATAACACTTGCAATGCATTATGACTTCAAAGGTATGGCTTTAGGTCTATGACATTATTATTTATTGATTTTATTTTGTTTAATTTCTTTGATCACCAACTGCCACGACAACACACTCGTTTTTTTATGCAGTACTCCTGACGAACTTCACCCATTGCCCGCATCGTACCGGCTCTTAAGGTAGCTTGTGTTGGAGCAGCAGGACAAGCTCGCCATCCCGCCCGCTGCTTTCCTGCATTATTGCTCACCAAAACACAACGCACCCAGGGGAGAGATCCCTCCCCTGCGGCGGCTGCTCTTGATCTCCGGCTGCTCTTGATGTCCGTGAACGCACCCGCTGTCTCCAAACCTTGCAGAGCAGCACATTGAAGCGCTTGAAAACACAGCACAACATTCCCTAATAACACTTGCAATGCATTATGACTTCAAAGGTATGGCTTTAGGTCTATGACATTATTATTTATTGATTTTATTTTGTTTTATTTCTTTGATCACCAACTGCCACGACAACACACTCGTTTTTTTATGCAGTACTCCTGACGATCTTCACCCATTGCCCGCATCGTACCGGCTCTTAAGGTAGCTTGTGTTGGAGCAGCAGGACAAGCTCGCCATCCCGCCCGCTGCTTTCCTGCATTATTGCTCACCAAAACCGTTCGCCGAAACAAAAATAGGTAAATAGGTAACCTATTTACCATGGTATCTCTCCCCTGGGTGCCTTGTGTTTTGCGCCGGCTGCTCTTGATCTCCGTGAACGCACGCGCTGTCTCCAAACCTTGCAGAGCAGCACATTGAAGCGCTTGAAAACACAGCACAACATTCCCTAATAACACTTGCAATGCATTATGACTTCAAAGGTATGGCTTTAGGTCTATGACATTATTATTTATTGATTTTATTTTGTTTTATTTCTTTGCTCACCAACTGCCACGACAACACACTCGTATTTTTTATGCAGTACTCCTGACGAACTTCACCCATTGCCCGCATCGTACCGGCTCTTAAGGTAGCTTGTGTGGGAGCAGCAGGACAAGCTCGCCATCCCGCCCGCTGCTTTCCTGCATTATTGCTCACCAAAACCGTTCGCTGAAACAAAAATAGGTAAATAGGTAACCTATTTACCATGGTATCTCTCCCCTGGGTGCCTTGTGTTTTGCGCCGGCTGCTCTTGATCTCCGTGAACGCAACCGCTGTCTCCAAACCTTGCAGAGCAGCACATTGAAGCGCTTGAAAACACAGCACAACATTCCCTAATAACACTTGCAATGCATTATGACTTCAAAGGTATGGCTTTAGGTCTATGACATTATTATTTATTGATTTTATTTTGTTTTATTTCTTTGATCACCAACTGCCACGACAACACACTCGTTTTTTTATGCAGTACTCCTGACGAACTTCACCCATTGCCCGCATCGTACCGGCTCTTAAGGTAGCTTGTGTTGGAGCAGCAGGACAAGCTCGCCATCCCGCCCGCTGCTTTCCTGCATTATTGCTCACCAAAACACAACGCACCCAGGGGAGAGATACCATGGTAAATAGGTAACCTATTTACCATGGTATCCCTCCCCTGCGGCAGCTGCTCTTGATCTCCGGCTGCTCTTGATCTCCGTGAACGCACCCGCTGTTTCCAAACCTTGCAGAGCAGAACATTGAAGCGCTTGAAAACACAGCACAGCATTCCCTAATAACACTTGCAATGCATTATGACTTCAAAGGTATGGCTTTAGGTCTATGACATTATTATTTATTGATTTTATTTTGTTTTATTTCTTTGATCACCAACTGCCACGACAACACACTCGTTTTTTTATGCAGTACTCCTGACGAACTTCACCCATTGCCCGCATCGTACCGGCTCTTAAGGTAGCTTGTGTTGGAGCAGCAGGACAAGCTCGCCATCCCGCCCGCTGCTTTCCTGCATTATTGCTCACCAAAACACAACGCACCCAGGGGAGAGATCCCTCCCCTGCGGCGGCTGCTCTTGATCTCCGGCTGCTCTTGATCTCCGTGAACGCACCCGCTGTCTCCAAACCTTGCAGAGCAGCACATTGAAGCGCTTGAAAACACAGCACAACATTCCCTAATAACACTTGCAATGCATTATGACTTCAAAGGTATGGCTTTAGGTCTATGACATTATCATTTATTGATTTTATTTTGTTTTATTTCTTTGATCACCAACTGCCACGACAACACTCTCGTTTTTTTATGCAGTACTCCTGAAGAACTTCACCCATTGCCCGCATCGTACCGGCTCTTAAGGTAGCTTGTGTTGGAGCAGCAGGACAAGCTCGCCATCCCGCCCGCTGCTTTCCTGCATTATTGCTCACCAAAACACAACGCACCCAGGGGAGAGATACCATGGTAAATAGGTAACCTATTTACCATGGTATCCCTCCCCTGCGGCGGCTGCTCTTGATCTCCGGCTGCTCTTGATCTCCGTGAACGCACCCGCTGTCTCCAAACCTTGCAGAGCAGCATATTGAAGTGCTTGAAAACACAGCACAACATTCCCTAATAACACTTGCAATGCATTATGACTTCAAAGGTATGACTTTAAGTCTATGACATTATTATTTATTGATTTTATTTTGTTTTATTTCTTTGATCACCAACTGCCACGACAACACACTCGTTTTTTTATGCAGTACTCCTGACGAACTTCACCCATTGCCCGCATCGTACCGGCTCTTAAGGTAGCTTGTGTTGGAGCAGCAGGACAAGCTCGCCATCCCGCCCGCTGCTTTCCTGCATTATTGCTCACCAAAACACAACGCACCCAGGGGAGAGATACCATGGTAAATAGGTAACCTATTTACCATGGTATCCCTCCCCTGCGGCGGCTGCTCTTGATCTCCGGCTGCTCTTGATCTCCGTGAACGCACGCTCTGTCTCCAAACCTTGCAGAGCAGCACATTGAAGCGCTTGAAAACACAGCACAACATTCCCTAATAACAGTTGCAATGCATTATGACTTCAAAGGTATGGCTTTAGGTCTATGACATTATTATTTATTGATTTTATTTTGTTTTATTTCTTTGCTCACCAACTGCCACGACAACACACTCGTATTTTTTATGCAGTACTCCTGACGAACTTCACCCATTGCCCGCATCGTACCGGCTCTTAAGGTAGCTTGTGTTGGAGCAGCAGGACAAGCTCGCCATCCCGCCCGCTGCTTTCCTGCATTATTGCTCACCAAAACCATTCGCCGAAACAAAAATAGGTAAATAGGTAACCTATTTACCATGGTATCTCTCCCCTGGGTGCCTTGTGTTTTGCGCCGGCTGCTCTTGATCTCCGTGAACGCACCCGCTGTCTCCAAACCTTGCAGAGCAGCACATTGAAGCGCTTGAAAACACAGCACAACATTCCCTAATAACACTTGCAATGCATTATGACTTCAAAGGTATGGCTTTAGGTCTATGACATTATTATTTATTGATTTTATTTTGTTTTATTTCTTTGATCACCAACTGCCACGACAACACACTCGTTTTTTTATGCAGTACTCCTGACGAACTTCACCCATTGCCCGCATCGTACCGGCTCTTAAGGTAACTTGTGTTGGAGCAGCAGGACAAGCTCGCCATCCCGCCCGCTGCTTTCCTGCATTATTGCTCACCAAAACACAACGCACCCAGGGGAGAGATCCCTCCCCTGCGGCGGCTGCTCTTGATCTCCGGCTGCTCTTGATCTCCGTGAACGCACCCGCTGTCTCCAAACCTTGCAGAGCAGCACATTGAAGCACTTGAAAACACAGCACAACATTCCCTAATAACACTTGCAATGCATTATGACTTCAAAGGTATGGCTTTAGGTCTATGACATTATTATTTATTGATTTTATTTTGTTTTATTTCTTTGATCACCAACTGCCACGACAACACACTCGTTTTTTTATGCAGTACTCCTGAAGAACTTCACCCATTGCCCGCATCGTACCGGCTCTTAAGGTAGCTTGTGTTGGAGCAGCAGGACAAGCTCGCCATCCCGCCCGCTGCTTTCCTGCATTATTGCTCACCAAAACACAACGCACCCAGGGGAGAGATCCCTCCCCTGCGGCGGCTGCTCTTGATCTCCGGCTGCTCTTGATCTCCGTGAACGCACCCGCTGTCTCCAAACCTTGCAGAGCAGCACATTGAAGCGCTTGAAAACACAGCACAACATTCCCTAATAACACTTGCAATGCATTATGACTTCAAAGGTATGGCTTTAGGTCTATGACATTATTATTTATTGATTTTATTTTGTTTTATTTCTTTGATCACCAACTGCCACGACAACACACTCGTATTTTTTATGCAGTACTCCTGACGAACTTCACCCATTGCCCGCATCGTACCGGCTCTTAAGGTAGCTTGTGTTGGAGCAGCAGGACAAGCTCGCCATCCCGCCCGCTGCTTTCCTGCATTATTGCTCACCAAAACCGTTCGCTGAAACAAAAATAGGTAAATAGGTAACCTATTTACCATGGTATCTCTCCCCTGGGTGCCTTGTGTTTTGCGCCGGCTGCTCTTGATCTCCGTGAACGCAACCGCTGTCTCCAAACCTTGCAGAGCAGCACATTGAAGCGCTTGAAAACACAGCACAACATTCCCTAATAACACATGCAATGCATTATGACTTCAAAGGTATGGCTTTAGGTCTATGACATTATTATTTATTGATTTTTTTTTGTTTTATTTCTTTGATCACCAACTGCCACGACAACACACTCGTTTTTTTATGCAGTACTCCTGACGAACTTCACCCATTGCCCGCATCGTACCGGCTCTTAAGGTAGCTTGTGTTGGAGCAGCAGGACAAGCTCGCCATCCCGCCCGCTGCTTTCCTGCATTATTGCTCACCAAAACACAACGCACCCAGGGGAGAGATACCATGGTAAATAGGTAACCTATTTACCATGGTATCCCTCCCCTGCGGCGGCTGCTCTTGATCTCCGGCTACTCTTGATCTCCGTGAACGCACGCGCTGTCTCCAAACCTTGCAGAGCAGCACATTGAAGCGCTTGAAAACACAGCACAACATTCCCTAATAACACTTGCAATGCATTATGACTTCAAAGGTATGACTTTAGGTCTATGACATTATTATTTATTGATTTTATTTTGTTTTATTTCTTTGATCACCAACTGCCACGACAACACACTCGTATTTTTTATGCAGTACTCCTGACGATCTTCACCCATTGCCCGCATCGTACCGGCTCTTAAGGTAGCGTGTGTTGGAGCAGCAGGACAAGCTCGCCATCCCGCCCGCTGCTTTCCTGCATTATTGCTCACCAAAACCGTTCGCCGAAACAAAAATAGGTAAATAGGTAACCTATTTACCATGGTATCTCTCCCCTGGGTGCCTTGTGTTTTGCGCCGGCTGCTCTTGATCTCCGTGAACGCACCCGCTGTCTCCAAACCTTGCAGAGCAGCACATTGAAGCGCTTGAAAACACAGCACAACATTCCCTAATAACACTTGCAATGCATTATGACTTCAAAGGTATGGCTTTAGGTCTATGACATTATTATTTATTGATTTTATTTTGTTTTATTTCTTTGATCACCAACTGCCACGACAACACACTCGTTTTTTTATGCAGTACTCCTGACGAACTTCACCCATTGCCCGCATCGTACCGGCTCTTAAGGTAGCTTGTGTTGGAGCAGCAGGACAAGCTCGCCATCCCGCCCGCTGCTTTCCTGCATTATTGCTCACCAAAACACAACGCACCCAGGGGAGAGATACCATGGTAAATAGGTAACCTATTTACCATGGTATCCCTCCCCTGCGGCGGCTGCTCTTGATCTCCGGCTACTCTTGATCTCCGTGAACGCACGCGCTGTCTCCAAACCTTGCAGAGCAGCACATTGAAGCGCTTGAAAACACAGCACAACATTCCCTAATAACACTTGCAATGCATTATGACTTCAAAGGTATGACTTTAGGTCTATGACATTATTATTTATTGATTTTATTTTGTTTTATTTCTTTGATCACCAACTGCCACGACAACACACTCGTATTTTTTATGCAGTACTCCTGACGATCTTCACCCATTGCCCGCATCGTACCGGCTCTTAAGGTAGCGTGTGTTGGAGCAGCAGGACAAGCTCGCCATCCCGCCCGCTGCTTTCCTGCATTATTGCTCACCAAAACCGTTCGCCGAAACAAAAATAGGTAAATAGGTAACCTATTTACCATGGTATCTCTCCCCTGGGTGCCTTGTGTTTTGCGCCGGCTGCTCTTGATCTCCGTGAACGCACCCGCTGTCTCCAAACCTTGCAGAGCAGCACATTGAAGCGCTTGAAAACACAGCACAACATTCCCTAATAACACTTGCAATGCATTATGACTTCAAAGGTATGGCTTTAGGTCTATGACATTATTATTTATTGATTTTATTTTGTTTTATTTCTTTGATCACCAACTGCCACGACAACACACTCGTTTTTTTATGCAGTACTCCTGACGAACTTCACCCATTGCCCGCATCGTACCGGCTCTTAAGGCAGCTTGTGTTGGAGCAGCAGGACAAGCTCGCCATCCCGCCCGCTGCTTTCCTGCATTATTGCTCACCAAAACACAACGCACCCAGAGGAGAGATACCATGGTAAATAGGTAACCTATTTACCATGGTATCCCTCCCCTGCGGCGGCTGCTCTTGATCTCCGGCTGCTCTTGATCTCCGTGAACGCACCCTCTGTCTCCAAACCTTGCAGAGCAGCACATTGAAGCGCTTGAAAACACAGCACAACATTCCCTAATAACAGTTGCAATGCATTATGACTTCAAAGGTATGGCTTTAGGTCTATGACATTATTATTTATTGATTTTATTTTGTTTTATTTCTTTGATCACCAACTGCCACGACAACACACTCGTATTTTTTATGCAGTACTCCTGACGAACTTCACCCATTGCCCGCATCGTACCGGCTCTTAAGGTAGCTTGTGTTGGAGCAGCAGGACAAGCTCGCCATCCCGCCCGCTGCTTTCCTGCATTATTGCTCAGCAAAACCGTTCGCCGAAACAAAAATAGGTAAATAGGTAACCTATTTACCATGGTATCTCTCCCCTGGGTGCCTTGTGTTTTGCGCCGGCTGCTCTTGATCTCCGTGAACGCACGCGCTGTCTCCAAACCTTGCAGAGCAGCACATTGAAGCGCTTGAAAACACAGCACAACATTCCCTAATAACACTTGCAATGCATTATGACTTCAAAGGTATGGCTTTAGGTCTATGACATTATTATTTATTGATTTTATTTTGTTTTATTTCTTTGATCACCAACTGCCACGACAACACTCTCGTTTTTTTTATGCAGTACTCCTGACGAACTTCACCCATTGCCCGCATCGTACCGGCTCTTAAGGTAGCTTGTGTTGGAGCAGCAGGACAAGCTCGCCATCCCGCCCGCTGCTTTCCTGCATTATTGCTCACCAAAACCGTTCGCCGAAACAAAAATAGGTAAATAGGTAACCTATTTACCATGGTATCTCTCCCCTGGGTGCCTTGTGTTTTGCGCCGGCTGCTCTTGATCTCCGTGAACGCACCCGCTGTCTCCAAACCTTGCAGAGCAGCACATTGAAGCGCTTGAAAACACAGCACAACATTCCCTAATAACACTTGCAATGCATTATGACTTCAAAGGTATGGCTTTAGGTCTATGACATTATTATTTATTGATTTTATTTTGTTTTATTTCTTTGATCACCAACTGCCACGACAACACACTCGTATTTTTTATGCAGTACTCCTGACGAACTTCACCCATTGCCCGCATCGTACCGGCTCTTAAGGTAGCTTGTGTTGGAGCAGCAGGACAAGCTCGCCATCCCGCCCGCTGCTTTCCTGCATTATTGCTCACCAAAACACAACGCACCCAGGGGAGAGATACCATGGTAAATAGGTAACCTATTTACCATGGTATCCCTCCCCTGCGGCGGCTGCTCTTGATCTCCGGCTGCTCTTGATCTCCGTGAACGCACGCGCTGTCTCCAAACCTTGCAGAGCAGCACATTGAAGCGCTTGAAAACACAGCACAACATTCCCTAATAACACTTGCAATGCATTATGACTTCAAAGGTATGGCTTTAGGTCTATGACATTATTATTTATTGATTTTATTTTGTTTTATTTCTTTGATCACCAACTGCCACGACAACACACTCGTATTTTTTATGCAGTACTCCTGAAGAACTTCACCCATTGCCCGCATCGTACCGGCTCTTAAGGTAGCTTGTGTTGAAGCAGCAGGACAAGCTCGCCATCCCGCCCGCTGCTTTCCTGCATTATTGCTCACCAAAACCGTTCGCCGAAACAAAAATAGGTAAATAGGTAACCTAATAGGTAACCTATTTACTTTGGTATCTCTCCCCTGGGTGCCTTGTGTTTTTCGCCGGCTGCTCTTGATCTCCGTGAACGCACCCGCTGTCTCCAAACCTTGCAGAGCAGCACATTGAAGCGCTTGAAAACACAGCACAACATTCCCTAATAACACTTGCAATGCATTATGACTTCAAAGGTATGGCTTTAGGTCTATGACATTATTATTTATTGATTTTATTTTGTTTTATTTCTTTGATCACCAACTGCCACGACAACACACTCGTATTTTTTATGCAGTACTCCTGACGAACTTCACCCATTGCCCGCATCGTACCGGCTCTTAAGGTAGCTTGTGTTGGAGCAGAAGGACAAGCTCGCCATCCCGCCGGCTGCTTTCCTGCATCATTGCTCACCAAAACACAACGCACCCAGGGGAGAGATACCATGGTAAATAGGTAACATATTTACCATGGTATACCTCCCCTGCGGCGGCTGCTCTTGATCTCCGGCTGCTCTTGATCTCCGTGAACGCACCCGCTGTCTCCAAACCTTGCAGAGCAGCACTTTGAAGTGCTTGAAAACACAGCACAACATTCCCTAATAACACTTGCAATGCATTATGACTTCAAAGGTATGACTTTAAGTCTATGACATTATTATTTATTGATTTTATTTTGTTTTATTTCTTTGATCACCAACTGCCACGACAACACACTCGTATTTTTTATGCAGTACTCCTGACGAACTTCACCCATTGCCCGCATCGTACCGGCTCTTAAGGTAGCTTGTGTTGGAGCAGCAGGACAAGCTCGCCATCCCGCCCGCTGCTTTCCTGCATTATTGCTCACCAAAACACAACGCACCCAGGGGAGAGATACCATGGTAAATAGGTAACCTAATTACCATGGTATCCCTCCCCTGCGGCGGCTGCTCTTGATCTCCGGCTACTCTTGATCTCCGTCAACGCACGCGCTGTCTCCAAACCTTGCAGAGCAGCACATTGAAGCGCTTGAAAACACTGCACAACATTCCCTAATAACACTTGCAATGCATTATGACTTCAAAGGTATGGCTTTAGGTCTATGACATTATTATTTATTGATTTTATTTTGTTTTATTTCTTTGATCACCAACTGCCACGACAACACACTCGTTTTTTTATGCAGTACTCCTGACGAACTTCATCCATTGCCCGCATCGTACCGGCTCTTAAGGTAGCTTGTGTTGGAGCAGCAGGACAAGCTCGCCATCCTGCCCGCTGCTTTCCTGCATTATTGCTCACCAAAACACAACGCACCCAGGGGAGAAATACCATGGTAAATAGGTAACCTATTTCCCATGGTATCCCTCCCCTGCGGCGGCTGTTCTTGATCTCCGGCTGCTCTTGATCTCCGTGAACGCACGCTGTCTCCAAACCTTGCAGAGCAGCACATTGAAGCGCTTGAAAGCGCAGCACAACATTCCCTAATAACACTTGCAATGCATTATGACTTCAAAGGTATGGCTTTAGGTCTATGACATTATTATTTATTGATTTTATTTTGTTTTATTTCTTTGATCACCAACTGCCACGACAACACACTCGTATTTTTTATGCAGTACTCCTGACGATCTTCACCCATTGCCCGCATCGTACCGGCTCTTAAGGTAGCTTGTGTTGGAGCAGCAGGACAAGCTCGCCATCCCGCCCGCTGCTTTCCTGCATTATTGCTCACCAAAACCGTTCGCCGAAACAAAAATAGGTAAATAGGTAACCTATTTACCATGGTATCTCTCCCCTGGGTGCCTTGTGTTTTGCGCCGGCTGCTCTTGATCTCCGTGAACGCACCCGCTGTCTCCAAACCTTGCAGAGCAGCACATTGAAGCGCTTGAAAACACAGCACAACATTCCCTAATAACACTTGCAATGCATTATGACTTCAAAGGTATGGCTTTAGGTCTATGACATTATTATTTATTGATTTTATTTTGTTTTATTTCTTTGATCACCAACTGCCACGACAACACACTCGTATTTTTTATGCAGTACTCCTGACGAACTTCACCCATTGCCCGCATCGTACCGGCTCTTAAGGTAGCTTGTGTTGGAGCAGCAGGACAAGCTCGCCATCCCGCCCGCTGCTTTCCTGCATTATTGCTCACCAAAACACAACGCACCCAGGGGAGAGATACCATGGTAAATAGGTAACCTATTTACCATGGTATCCCTCCCCTGCGGCGGCTGCTCTTGATCTCCGGCTGCTCTTGATCTCCGTGAACGCACGCGCTGTCTCCAAACCTTGCAGAGCAGCACATTGAAGCGCTTGAAAACACAGCACAACATTCCCTAATAACACTTGCAATGCATTATGACTTCAAAGGTATGGCTTTAGGTCTATGACATTATTATTTATTGATTTTATTTTGTTTTATTTCTTTGATCACCAACTGCCACGACAACACACTCGTATTTTTTATGCAGTACTCCTGACGAACTTCACCCATTGCCCGCATCGTACCGGCTCATAAGGTAGCTTGTGTTGGAGCAGCAGGACAAGCTCGCCATCCCGCCCGCTGCTTTCCTGCATTATTGCTCACCAAAACACAACGCACCCAGGGGAGAGTATCCCTCCCCTTTAGGTCTATGACATTATTATTTATTGATTTTATTTTGTTTTATTTCTTTGATCACCAACTGCCACAGTGTTGGAGCAGCAGGACAAGCTCGCCATCCCGCCCGCTGCTTTCCTGCATTATTGCTCACCAAAACACAACGCACCCAGGGGAGAGATACCATGGTAAATAGGTAACCTATTTACCATGGTATCCCTCCCCTGCGGCGGCTGCTCTTGATCTCCGGCTGCTCTTGATCTCCGTGAACGCACGCGCTGTCTCCAAACCTTGCAGAGCAGCACATTGAAGCGCTTGAAAACACAGCACAACATTCCCTAATAACACTTGCAATGCATTATGACTTCAAAGGTATGGCTTTAGGTCTATGACATTATTATTTATTGATTTTATTTTGTTTTATTTCTTTGATCACCAACTGCCACGACAACACACTCGTATTTTTTATGCAGTACTCCTGACGAACTTCACCCATTGCCCGCATCGTACCGGCTCATAAGGTAGCTTGTGTTGGAGCAGCAGGACAAGCTCGCCATCCCGCCCGCTGCTTTCCTGCATTATTGCTCACCAAAACACAACGCACCCAGGGGAGAGTATCCCTCCCCTGCGGCGGCTGCTCTTGATCTCCGGCTGCTCTTGATCTCCTGCTCTTGATCTCCTGCTCTTGATCTCCGTGAACGCACCCGCTGTCTCCAAACCTTGCAGAGCAGCACTTTGAAGCGCTTGAAAACACAGCACAACATTCCCTAATAACACTTGCAATGCATTATGACTTCAAAGGTATGGCTTTAGGTCTATGACATTATTATTTATTGATTTTATTTTGTTTTATTTCTTTGCTCACCAACTGCCACGACAACACACTCGTATTTTTTATGCAGTACTCCTGACGAACTTCACCCATTGCCCGCATCGTACCGGCTCTTAAGGTAGCTTGTGTTGGAGCAGCAGGACAAGCTCGCCATCCCGCCCGCTGCTTTCCTGCATTATTGCTCACCAAAACACAACGCACCCAGGGGAGAGATACCATGGTAAATAGGTAACCTAATTACCATGGTATCCCTCCCCTGCGGCGGCTGCTCTTGATCTCCGGCTACTCTTGATCTCCGTCAACGCACGCGCTGTCTCCAAACCTTGCAGAGCAGCACATTGAAGCGCTTGAAAACACAGCACAACATTCCCTAATAACACTTGCAATGCATTATGACTTCAAAGGTATGGCTTTAGGTCTATGACATTATTATTTATTGATTTTATTTTGTTTTATTTCTTTGATCACCAACTGCCACGACAACACACTCGTTTTTTTATGCAGTACTCCTGACGAACTTCACCCATTGCCCGCATCGTACCGGCTCTTAAGGTAGCTTGTGTTGGAGCAGAAGGACAAGCTCGCCATCCCGCCGGCTGCTTTCCTGCATCATTGCTCACCAAAACACAACGCACCCAGGGGAGAGATACCATGGTAAATAGGTAACATATTTACCATGGTATACCTCCCCTGCGGCGGCTGCTCTTGATCTCCGGCTGCTCTTGATCTCCGTGAACGCACCCGCTGTCTCCAAACCTTGCAGAGCAGCACTTTGAAGTGCTTGAAAACACAGCACAACATTCCCTAATAACACTTGCAATGCATTATGACTTCAAAGGTATGACTTTAAGTCTATGACATTATTATTTATTGATTTTATTTTGTTTTATTTCTTTGATCACCAACTGCCACGACAACACACTCGTATTTTTTATGCAGTACTCCTGACGAACTTCACCCATTGCCCGCATCGTACCGGCTCTTAAGGTAGCTTGTGTTGGAGCAGCAGGACAAGCTCGCCATCCCGCCCGCTGCTTTCCTGCATTATTGCTCACCAAAACACAACGCACCCAGGGGAGAGATACCATGGTAAATAGGTAACCTAATTACCATGGTATCCCTCCCCTGCGGCGGCTGCTCTTGATCTCCGGCTACTCTTGATCTCCGTCAACGCACGCGCTGTCTCCAAACCTTGCAGAGCAGCACATTGAAGCGCTTGAAAACACAGCACAACATTCCCTAATAACACTTGCAATGCATTATGACTTCAAAGGTATGGCTTTAGGTCTATGACATTATTATTTATTGATTTTATTTTGTTTTATTTCTTTGATCACCAACTGCCACGACAACACACTCGTATTTTTTATGCAGTACTCCTGACGATCTTCACCCATTGCCCGCATCGTACCGGCTCTTAAGGTAGCTTGTGTTGGAGCAGCAGGACAAGCTCGCCATCCCGCCCGCTGCTTTCCTGCATTATTGCTCACCAAAACCGTTCGCCGAAACAAAAATAGGTAAATAGGTAACCTATTTACCATGGTATCTCTCCCCTGGGTGCCTTGTGTTTTGCGCCGGCTGCTCTTGATCTCCGTGAACGCACCCGCTGTCTCCAAACCTTGCAGAGCAGCACATTGAAGCGCTTGAAAACACAGCACAACATTCCCTAATAACACTTGCAATGCATTATGACTTCAAAGGTATGGCTTTAGGTCTATGACATTATTATTTATTGATTTTATTTTGTTTTATTTCTTTGATCACCAACTGCCACGACAACACACTCGTATTTTTTATGCAGTACTCCTGACGAACTTCACCCATTGCCCGCATCGTACCGGCTCTTAAGGTAGCTTGTGTTGGAGCAGCAGGACAAGCTCGCCATCCCGCCCGCTGCTTTCCTGCATTATTGCTCACCAAAACACAACGCACCCAGGGGAGAGATACCATGGTAAATAGGTAACCTATTTACCATGGTATCCCTCCCCTGCGGCGGCTGCTCTTGATCTCCGGCTGCTCTTGATCTCCGTGAACGCACGCGCTGTCTCCAAACCTTGCAGAGCAGCACATTGAAGCGCTTGAAAACACAGCACAACATTCCCTAATAACACTTGCAATGCATTATGACTTCAAAGGTATGGCTTTAGGTCTATGACATTATTATTTATTGATTTTATTTTGTTTTATTTGTTTGATCACCAACTGCCACGACAACACACTCGTATTTTTTATGCAGTACTCCTGACGAACTTCACCCATTGCCCGCATCGTACCGGCTCATAAGGTAGCTTGTGTTGGAGCAGCAGGACAAGCTCGCCATCCCGCCCGCTGCTTTCCTGCATTATTGCTCACCAAAACACAACGCACCCAGGGGAGAGTATCCCTCCCCTTTAGGTCTATGACATTATTATTTATTGATTTTATTTTGTTTTATTTCTTTGATCACCAACTGCCACAGTGTTGGAGCAGCAGGACAAGCTCGCCATCCCGCCCGCTGCTTTCCTGCATTATTGCTCACCAAAACACAACGCACCCAGGGGAGAGATACCATGGTAAATAGGTAACCTATTTACCATGGTATCCCTCCCCTGCGGCGGCTGTTCTTGATCTCCGGCTGCTCTTGATCTCCGTGAACGCACGCGCTGTCTCCAAACCTTGCAGAGCAGCACATTGAAGCGCTTGAAAACACAGCACAACATTCCCTAATAACACTTGCAATGCATTATGACTTCAAAGGTATGGCTTTAGGTCTATGACATTATTATTTATTGATTTTATTTTGTTTTATTTCTTTGATCACCAACTGCCACGACAACACACTCGTATTTTTTATGCAGTACTCCTGACGAACTTCACCCATTGCCCGCATCGTACCGGCTCATAAGGTAGCTTGTGTTGGAGCAGCAGGACAAGCTCGCCATCCCGCCCGCTGCTTTCCTGCATTATTGCTCACCAAAACACAACGCACCCAGGGGAGAGTATCCCTCCCCTGCGGCGGCTGCTCTTGATCTCCGGCTGCTCTTGATCTCCTGCTCTTGATCTCCTGCTCTTGATCTCCGTGAACGCACCCGCTGTCTCCAAACCTTGCAGAGCAGCACATTGAAGCGCTTGAAAACACAGCACAACATTCCCTAATAACACTTGCAATGCATTATGACTTCAAAGGTATGGCTTTAGGTCTATGACATTATTATTTATTGATTTTATTTTGTTTTATTTCTTTGCTCACCAACTGCCACGACAACACACTCGTATTTTTTATTCAGTACTCCTGACGAACTTCACCCATTGCCCGCATCGTACCGGCTCTTAAGGTAGCTTGTGTTGGAGCAGCAGGACAAGCTCGCCATCCCGCCCGCTGCTTTCCTGCATTATTGCTCACCAAAACACAACGCACCCAGGGGAGAGATACCATGGTAAATAGGTAACCTAATTACCATGGTATCCCTCCCCTGCGGCGGCTGCTCTTGATCTCCGGCTACTCTTGATCTCCGTCAACGCACGCGCTGTCTCCAAACCTTGCAGAGCAGCACATTGAAGCGCTTGAAAACACAGCACAACATTCACTAATAACACTTGCAATGCATTATGACTTCAAAGGTATGGCTTTAGGTCTATGACATTATTATTTATTGATTTTATTTTGTTTTATTTCTTTGATCACCAACTGCCACGACAACACACTCGTTTTTTTATGCAGTACTCCTGACGAACTTCATCCATTGCCCGCATCGTACCGGCTCTTAAGGTAGCTTGTGTTGGAGCAGCAGGACAAGCTCGCCATCCTGCCCGCTGCTTTCCTGCATTATTGCTCACCAAAACACAACGCACCCAGGGGAGAAATACCATGGTAAATAGGTAACCTATTTCCCATGGTATCCCTCCCCTGCGGCGGCTGTTCTTGATCTCCGGCTGCTCTTGATCTCCGTGAACGCACGCTGTCTCCAAACCTTGCAGAGCAGCACATTGAAGCGCTTGAAAGCGCAGCACAACATTCCCTAATAACACTTGCAATGCATTATGACTTCAAAGGTATGGCTTTAGGTCTATGACATTATTATTTATTGATTTTATTTTGTTTTATTTCTTTGATCACCAACTGCCACGACAACACACTCGTATTTTTTATGCAGTACTCCTGACGATCTTCACCCATTGCCCGCATCGTACCGGCTCTTAAGGTAGCTTGTGTTGGAGCAGCAGGACAAGCTCGCCATCCCGCCCGCTGCTTTCCTGCATTATTGCTCACCAAAACCGTTCGCCGAAACAAAAATAGGTAAATAGGTAACCTATTTACCATGGTATCTCTCCCCTGGGTGCCTTGTGTTTTGCGCCGGCTGCTCTTGATCTCCGTGAACGCACCCGCTGTCTCCAAACCTTGCAGAGCAGCACATTGAAGCGCTTGAAAACACAGCACAACATTCCCTAATAACACTTGCAATGCATTATGACTTCAAAGGTATGGCTTTAGGTCTATGACATTATTATTTATTGATTTTATTTTGTTTTATTTCTTTGATCACCAACTGCCACGACAACACACTCGTATTTTTTATGCAGTACTCCTGACGAACTTCACCCATTGCCCGCATCGTACCGGCTCTTAAGGTAGCTTGTGTTGGAGCAGCAGGACAAGCTCGCCATCCCGCCCGCTGCTTTCCTGCATTATTGCTCACCAAAACACAACGCACCCAGGGGAGAGATACCATGGTAAATAGGTAACCTATTTACCATGGTATCCATCCCCTGCGGCGGCTGCTCTTGATCTCCGGCTGCTCTTGATCTCCGTGAACGCACGCGCTGTCTCCAAACCTTGCAGAGCAGCACATTGAAGCGCTTGAAAACACAGCACAACATTCCCTAATAACACTTGCAATGCATTATGACTTCAAAGGTATGGCTTTAGGTCTATGACATTATTATTTATTGATTTTATTTTGTTTTATTTCTTTGATCACCAACTGCCACGACAACACACTCGTATTTTTTATGCAGTACTCCTGACGAACTTCACCCATTGCCCGCATCGTACCGGCTCATAAGGTAGCTTGTGTTGGAGCAGCAGGACAAGCTCGCCATCCCGCCCGCTGCTTTCCTGCATTATTGCTCACCAAAACACAACGCACCCAGGGGAGAGTATCCCTCCCCTTTAGGTCTATGACATTATTATTTATTGATTTTATTTTGTTTTATTTCTTTGATCACCAACTGCCACAGTGTTGGAGCAGCAGGACAAGCTCGCCATCCCGCCCGCTGCTTTCCTGCATTATTGCTCACCAAAACACAACGCACCCAGGGGAGAGATACCATGGTAAATAGGTAACCTATTTACCATGGTATCCCTCCCCTGCGGCGGCTGCTCTTGATCTCCGGCTGCTCTTGATCTCCGTGAACGCACGCGCTGTCTCCAAACCTTGCAGAGCAGCACATTGAAGCGCTTGAAAACACAGCACAACATTCCCTAATAACACTTGCAATGCATTATGACTTCAAAGGTATGGCTTTAGGTCTATGACATTATTATTTATTGATTTTATTTTGTTTTATTTCTTTGATCACCAACTGCCACGACAACACACTCGTATTTTTTATGCAGTACTCCTGACGAACTTCACCCATTGCCCGCATCGTACCGGCTCATAAGGTAGCTTGTGTTGGAGCAGCAGGACAAGCTCGCCATCCCGCCCGCTGCTTTCCTGCATTATTGCTCACCAAAACACAACGCACCCAGGGGAGAGTATCCCTCCCCTGCGGCGGCTGCTCTTGATCTCCGGCTGCTCTTGATCTCCTGCTCTTGATCTCCTGCTCTTGATCTCCGTGAACGCACCCGCTGTCTCCAAACCTTGCAGAGCAGCACATTGAAGCGCTTGAAAACACAGCACAACATTCCCTAATAACACTTGCAATGCATTATGACTTCAAAGGTATGGCTTTAGGTCTATGACATTATTATTTATTGATTTTATTTTGTTTTATTTCTTTGCTCACCAACTGCCACGACAACACACTCGTATTTTTTATGCAGTACTCCTGACGAACTTCACCCATTGCCCGCATCGTACCGGCTCTTAAGGTAGCTTGTGTTGGAGCAGCAGGACAAGCTCGCCATCCCGCCCGCTGCTTTCCTGCATTATTGCTCACCAAAACCGTTCGCCGAAACAAAAATAGGTAAATAGGTAACCTATTTACCATGGTATCTCTCCCCTGGGTGCCTTGTGTTTTGCGCCGGCTGCTCTTGATCTCCGTGAACGCACGCGCTGTCTCCAAACCTTGCAGAGCAGCACATTGAAGCGCTTGAAAACACAGCACAACATTCCCTAATAACACTTGCAATGCATTATGACTTCAAAGGTATGGCTTTAGGTCTATGACATTATTATTTATTGATTTTATTTTGTTTTATTTCTTTGATCACCAACTGCCACGACAACACTCTCGTATTTTTTATGCAGTACTCCTGACGAACTTCACCCATTGCCCGCATCGTACCGGCTCTTAAGGTAGCTTGTGTTGGAGCAGCAGGACAAGCTCGCCATCCCGCCCGCTGCTTTCCTGCATTATTGCTCACCAAAACACAACGCACCCAGGGGAGAGATACCATGGTAAATAGGTAACCTATTTACCATGGTATCCCTCCCCTGCGGCGGCTGCTCTTGATCTCCGGCTGCTCTTGATCTCCGTGAACGCACGCGCTGTCTCCAAACCTTGCAGAGCAGCACATTGAAGCGCTTGAAAACACAGCACAACATTCCCTAATAACACTTGCAATGCATTATGACTTCAAAGGTATGGCTTTAGGTCTATGACATTATTATTTATTGATTTTATTTTGTTTTATTTCTTTGATCACCAACTGCCACGACAACACACTCGTATTTTTTATGCAGTACTCCTGACGAACTTCACCCATTGCCCGCATCGTACCGGCTCATAAGGTAGCTTGTGTTGGAGCAGCAGGACAAGCTCGCCATCCCGCCCGCTGCTTTCCTGCATTATTGCTCACCAAAACACAACGCACCCAGGGGAGAGTATCCCTCCCCTTTAGGTCTATGACATTATTATTTATTGATTTTATTTTGTTTTATTTCTTTGATCACCAACTGCCACAGTGTTGGAGCAGCAGGACAAGCTCGCCATCCCGCCCGCTGCTTTCCTGCATTATTGCTCACCAAAACACAACGCACCCAGGGGAGAGATACCATGGTAAATAGGTAACCTATTTACCATGGTATCCCTCCCCTGCGGCGGCTGCTCTTGATCTCCGGCTGCTCTTGATCTCCGTGAACGCACGCGCTGTCTCCAAACCTTGCAGAGCAGCACATTGAAGCGCTTGAAAACACAGCACAACATTCCCTAATAACACTTGCAATGCATTATGACTTCAAAGGTATGGCTTTAGGTCTATGACATTATTATTTATTGATTTTATTTTGTTTTATTTCTTTGATCACCAACTGCCACGACAACACACTCGTATTTTTTATGCAGTACTCCTGACGAACTTCACCCATTGCCCGCATCGTACCGGCTCTTAAGGTAGCTTGTGTTGGAGCAGCAGGACAAGCTCGCCATCCCGCCCGCTGCTTTCCTGCATTATTGCTCACCAAAACACAACGCACCCAGGGGAGAGATACCATGGTAAATAGGTAACCTATTTACCATGGTATCCCTCCCCTGCGGCGGCTGCTCTTGATCTCCGGCTGCTCTTGATCTCTGTGAACGCACGCGCTGTCTCCAAACCTTGCAGAGCAGCACATTGAAGCGCTTGAAAACACAGCACAACATTCCCTAATAACACTTGCAATGCATTATGACTTCAAAGGTATGGCTTTAGGTCTATGACATTATTATTTATTGATTTTATTTTGTTTTATTTCTTTGATCACCAACTGCCACGACAACACACTCGTATTTTGTATGCAGTACTCCTGACGAACTTCACCCATTGCCCGCATCGTACCGGCTCTTAAGGTAGCTTGTGTTGGAGCAGCAGGACAAGCTCGCCATCCCGCCCGCTGCTTTCCTGCATTATTGCTCACCAAAACCGTTCGCCGAAACAAAAATAGGTAAATAGGTAACCTATTTACCATGGTATCTCTCCCCTGGATGCCTTGTGTTTTGCGCCGGCTGCTCTTGATCTCCGTGAACGCACCCGCTGTCTCCAAACCTTGCAGAGCAGCACATTGAAGCGCTTGAAAACACAGAACAACATTCCCTAATAACACTTGCAATGCATTATGACTTCAAAGGTATGGCTTTAGGTCTATGACATTATTATTTATTGATTTTATTTTGTTTTATTTCTTTGATCACCAACTGCCACGACAACACACTCGTATTTTTTATGCAGTACTCCTGACGAACTTCACCCATTGCCCGCATCGTACCGGCTCTTAAGGTAGCTTGTGTTGGAGCAGCAGGACAAGCTCGCCATCCCGCCCGCTGCTTTCCTGCATTATTGCTCACCAAAACCGTTCGCCGAAACAAAAATAGGTAAATAGGTAACCTATTTACCATGGTATCTCTCCCCTGGGTGCCTTGTGTTTTGCGCCGGCTGCTCTTGATCTCCGTGAACGCACCCGCTGTCTCCAAACCTTGCAGAGCAGCACATTGAAGCGCTTGAAAACACAGCACAACATTCCCTAATAACACTTGCAATGCATTATGACTTCAAAGGTATGGCTTTAGGTCTATGACATTATTATTTATTGATTTTATTTTGTTTTATTTCTTTGATCACCAACTGCCACGACAACACACTCGTATTTTTTATGCAGTACTCCTGACGAACTTCACCCATTGCCCGCATCGTACCGGCTCTTAAGGTAGCTTGTGTTGGAGCAGCAGGACAAGCTCGCCATCCCGCCGGCTGCTTTCCTGCATTATTGCTCACCAAAACACAACGCACCCAGGGGAGAGATACCATGGTAAATATGAAACCTATTTACCATGGTATCCCTCCCCTGCGGCGGCTGCTCTTGATCTCCGGCTGCTCTTGATCTCCGTGAACGCACCCGCTGTCTCCAAACCTTGCAGAGCAGCACATTGAAGCGCTTGAAAACACAGCACAACATTCCCTAATAACACTTGCAATGCATTATGACTTCAAAGGTATGGCTTTAGGTCTATGACATTATTATTTATTGATTTTATTTTGTTTTATTTCTTTGATCACCAACTGCCACGACAACACACTCGTATTTTTTATGCAGTAATCCTGACGAACTTCACCCATTGCCCGCATCGTACCGGCTCTTAAGGTAGCTTCTGTTGGAGCAGCAGGACAAGCTCGCCATCCCGCCCGCTGCTTTCCTGCATTATTGCTCACCAAAACCGTTCGCCGAAACAAAAATAGGTAAATAGGTAACCTATTTACCATGGTATCTCTCCCCTGGGTGCCTTGTGTTTTGCGCCGGCTGCTCTTGATCTCCGTGAACGCACCCGCTGTCTCCAAACCTTGCAGAGCAGCACATTGAAGCGCTTGAAAACACAGCACAACATTCCCTAATAACACTTGCAATGCATTATGACTTCAAAGGTATGGCTTTAGGTCTATGACATTATTATTTATTGATTTTATTTTGTTTTATTTCTTTGATCACCAACTGCCACGACAACACACTCGTATTTTTTATGCAGTACTCCTGACGAACTTCACCCATTGCCCGCATCGTACCGGCTCTTAAGGTAGCTTGTGTTGGAGCAGCAGGACAAGCTCGCCATCCCGCCGGCTGCTTTCCTGAATTATTGCTCACCAAAACACAACGCACCCAGGGGAGAGATACCATGGTAAATAGGAAACCTATTTACCATGGTATCCCTCCCCTGCGGCGGCTGCTCTTGATCTCCGGCTGCTCTTGATCTCCGTGAACGCACGCGCTGTCTCTTAACCTTGCAGAGCAGCACATTGAAGCGCTTGAAAACACAGCACAACATTCCCTAATAACACTTGCAATGCATTATGACTTCAAAGGTATGGCTTTAGGTCTATGACATTATTATTTATTGATTTTATTTTGTTTTATTTCTTTGATCACCAACTGCCACGACAACACACTCGTATTTTTTATGCAGTACTCCTGACGAACTTCACCCATTGCCCGCATCGTACCGGCTCTTAAGGTAGCTTGTGTTGGAGCAGCAGGACAAGCTCGCCATCCTGCCCGCTGCTTTCCTGCACTATTTACCATGGTATCCCTCCCCTGCGGCGGCTGTTCTTGATCTCCGGCTGCTCTTGATCTCCGTGAACGCACGCGCTGTCTCCAAACCTTGCAGAGCAGCACATTGAAGCGCTTGAAAACACAGCACAACATTCCCTAATAACACTTGCAATGCATTATGACTTCAAAGGTATGGCTTTAGGTCTATGACATTATTATTTATTGATTTTATTTTGTTTTATTTCTTTGATCACCAACTGCCACGACAACACACTCGTATTTTTTATGCAGTACTCCTGACGAACTTCACCCATTGCCCGCATCGTACCGGCTCTTAAGGTAGCTTGTGTTGGAGCAGCAGGACAAGCTCGCCATCCCGCCCGCTGCTTTCCTGCATTATTGCTCACCAAAACACAACGCACCCAGGGGAGAGATACCATGGTAAATAGGTAACCTATTTACCATGGTATCCCTCCCCTGCGGCGGCTGCTCTTGATCTCCGGCTGCTCTTGATCTCCGTGAACGCACCCGCTGTCTCCAAACCTTGCAGAGCAGCACATTGAAGCGCTTGAAAACACAGCACAACATTCCCTAATAACACTTGCAATGCATTATGACTTCAAAGGTATGGCTTTAGGTCTATGACATTATTATTTATTGATTTTATTTTGTTTTATTTCTTTGCTCACCAACTGCCACGACAACACACTCGTATTTTTTATGCAGTACTCCTGACGAACTTCACCCATTGCCCGCATCGTACCGGCTCTTAAGGTAGCTTGTGTTGGAGCAGCAGGACAAGCTCGCCATCCCGCCCGCTGCTTTCCTGCATTATTGCTCACCAAAACCGTTCGCCGAAACAAAAATAGGTAAATAGGTAACCTATTTACCATGGTATCTCTCCCCTGGGTGCCTTGTGTTTTGCGCCGGCTGCTCTTGATCTCCGTGAACGCACGCGCTGTCTCCAAACCTTGCAGAGCAGCACATTGAAGCGCTTGAAAACACAGCACAACATTCCCTAATAACACTTGCAATGCATTATGACTTCAAAGGTATGGCTTTAGGTCTATGACATTATTATTTATTGATTTTATTTTGTTTTATTTCTTTGATCACCAACTGCCACGACAACACTCTCGTTTTTTTTTATGCAGTACTCCTGACGAACTTCACCCATTGCCCGCATCGTACCGGCTCTTAAGGTAGCTTGTGTTGGAGCAGCAGGACAAGCTCGCCATCCCGCCCGCTGCTTTCCTGCATTATTGCTCACCAAAACCGTTCGCCGAAACAAAAATAGGTAAATAGGTAACCTATTTACCATGGTATCTCTCCCCTGGGTGCCTTGTGTTTTGCGCCGGCTGCTCTTGATCTCCGTGAACGCACCCGCTGTCTCCAAACCTTGCAGAGCAGCACATTGAAGCGCTTGAAAACACAGCACAACATTCCCTAATAACACTTGCAATGCATTATGACTTCAAAGGTATGGCTTTAGGTCTATGACATTATTATTTATTGATTTTATTTTGTTTTATTTCTTTGATCACCAACTGCCACGACAACACACTCGTATTTTTTATGCAGTACTCCTGACGAACTTCACCCATTGCCCGCATCGTACCGGCTCTTAAGGTAGCTTGTGTTGGAGCAGCAGGACAAGCTCGCCATCCCGCCCGCTGCTTTCCTGCATTATTGCTCACCAAAACACAACGCACCCAGGGGATAGATACCATGGTAAATAGGTAACCTATTTACCATGGTATCCCTCCCCTGCGGCGGCTGCTCTTGATCTCCGGCTGCTCTTGATCTCCGTGAACGCACGCGCTGTCTCCAAACCTTGCAGAGCAGCACATTGAAGCGCTTGAAAACACAGCACAACATTCCCTAATAACACTTGCAATGCATTATGACTTCAAAGGTATGGCTTTAGGTCTATGACATTATTATTTATTGATTTTATTTTGTTTTATTTCTTTGATCACCAACTGCCACGACAACACACTCGTATTTTTTATGCAGTACTCCTGACGAACTTCACCCATTGCCCGCATCGTACCGGCTCTTAAGGTAGCTTGTGTTGGAGCAGCAGGACAAGCTCGCCATCCCGCCCGCTGCTTTCCTGCATTATTGCTCACCAAAACACAACGCACCCAGGGGATAGATACCATGGTAAATAGGTAACCTATTTACCATGGTATCCCTCCCCTGCGGCGGCTGCTCTTGATCTCCGGCTGCTCTTGATCTCCGTGAACGCACGCGCTGTCTCCAAACCTTGCAGAGCAGCACATTGAAGCGCTTGAAAACACAGCACAACATTCCCTAATAACACTTGCAATGCATTATGACTTCAAAGGTATGGCTTTAGGTCTATGACATTATTATTTATTGATTTTATTTTGTTTTATTTCTTTGATCACCAACTGCCACGACAACACACTCGTATTTTTTATGCAGTACTCCTGACGAACTTCACCCATTGCCCGCATCGTACCGGCTCTTAAGGTAGCTTGTGTTGGAGCAGCAGGACAAGCTCGCCATCCCGCCCGCTGCTTTCCTGCATTATTGCTCACCAAAACCGTTCGCCGAAACAAAAATAGGTAAATAGGTAACCTATTTACCATGGTATCTCTCCCCTGGGTGCCTTGTGTTTTGCGCCGGCTGCTCTTGATCTCCGTGAACGCACCCGCTGTCTCCAAACCTTGCAGAGCAGCACATTGAAGCGCTTGAAAACACAGCACAACATTCCCTAATAACAGTTGCAATGCATTATGACTTCAAAGGTATGGCTTTAGGTCTATGACATTATTATTTATTGATTTTATTTTGTTTTATTTCTTTGATCACCAACTGCCACGACAACACACTCGTATTTTGTATGCAGTACTCCTGACGAACTTCACCCATTGCCCGCATCGTACCGGCTCTTAAGGTAGCTTGTGTTGGAGCAGCAGGACAAGCTCGCCATCCCGCCCGCTGCTTTCCTGCATTATTGCTCACCAAAACACAACGCACCCAGGGGATAGATACCATGGTAAATAGGTAACCTATTTACCATGGTATCCCTCCCCTGCGGCGGCTGCTCTTGATCTCCGGCTGCTCTTGATCTCCGTGAACGCACGCGCTGTCTCCAAACCTTGCAGAGCAGCACATTGAAGCGCTTGAAAACACAGCACAACATTCCCTAATAACAGTTGCAATGCATTATGACTTCAAAGGTATGGCTTTAGGTCTATGACATTATTATTTATTGATTTTATTTTGTTTTATTTCTTTGATCACCAACTGCCACGACAACACACTCGTATTTTTTATGCAGTACTCCTGACGAACTTCACCCATTGCCCGCATCGTACCGGCTCTTAAGGTAGCTTGTGTTGGAGCAGCAGGACAAGCTCGCCATCCCGCCCGCTGCTTTCCTGCATTATTGCTCACCAAAACCGTTCGCCGAAACAAAAATAGGTAAATAGGTAACCTATTTACCATGGTATCTCTCCCCTGGGTGCCTTGTGTTTTGCGCCGGCTGCTCTTGATCTCCGTGAACGCACCCGCTGTCTCCAAACCTTGCAGAGCAGCACATTGAAGCGCTTGAAAACACAGCACAACATTCCCTAATAACAGTTGCAATGCATTATGACTTCAAAGGTATGGCTTTAGGTCTATGACATTATTATTTATTGATTTTATTTTGTTTTATTTCTTTGATCACCAACTGCCACGACAACACACTCGTATTTTGTATGCAGTACTCCTGACGAACTTCACCCATTGCCCGCATCGTACCGGCTCTTAAGGTAGCTTGTGTTGGAGCAGCAGGACAAGCTCGCCATCCCGCCCGCTGCTTTCCTGCATTATTGCTCACCAAAACACAACGCACCCAGGGGATAGATACCATGGTAAATAGGTAACCTATTTACCATGGTATCCCTCCCCTGCGGCGGCTGCTCTTGATCTCCGGCTGCTCTTGATCTCCGTGAACGCACGCGCTGTCTCCAAACCTTGCAGAGCAGCACATTGAAGCGCTTGAAAACACAGCACAACATTCCCTAATAACAGTTGCAATGCATTATGACTTCAAAGGTATGGCTTTAGGTCTATGACATTATTATTTATTGATTTTATTTTGTTTTATTTCTTTGATCACCAACTGCCACGACAACACACTCGTATTTTTTATGCAGTACTCCTGACGAACTTCACCCATTGCCCGCATCGTACCGGCTCTTAAGGTAGCTTGTGTTGGAGCAGCAGGACAAGCTCGCCATCCCGCCCGCTGCTTTCCTGCATTATTGCTCAGCAAAACCGTTCGCCGAAACAAAAATAGGTAAATAGGTAACCTATTTACCATGGTATCTCTCCCCTGGGTGCCTTGTGTTTTGCGCCGGCTGCTCTTGATCTCCGTGAACGCACCCGCTGTCTCCAAACCTTGCAGAGCAGCACATTGAAGCGCTTGAAAACACAGCACAACATTCCCTAATAACACTTGCAATGCATTATGACTTCAAAGGTATGGCTTTAGGTTATGACATTATTATTTATTGATTTTATTTTGTTTTATTTCTTTGATCACCAACTGCCACGACAACACACTCGTATTTTTTATGCAGTACTCCTGACGAACTTCACCCATTGCCCGCATCGTACCGGCTCTTAAGGTAGCTTGTGTTGGAGTAGCAGGACAAGCTCGCCATCCCGCCCGCTGCTTTCCTGCATTATTGCTCACCAAAACACAACGCACCCAGGGGAGAGATACCATGGTAAATAGGTAACCTATTTACCATGGTATCCCTCCCCTGCGGCGGCTGCTCTTGATCTCCGGCTGCTCTTGATCTCTGTGAACGCACGCGCTGTCTCCAAACCTTGCAGAGCAGCACATTGAAGCGCTTGAAAACACAGCACAACATTCCCTAATAACACTTGCAATGCATTATGACTTCAAAGGTATGGCTTTAGGTCTATGACATTATTATTTATTGATTTTATTTTGTTTTATTTCTTTGATCACCAACTGCCACGACAACACACTCGTATTTTGTATGCAGTACTCCTGACGAACTTCACCCATTGCCCGCATCGTACCGGCTCTTAAGGTAGCTTGTGTTGGAGCAGCAGGACAAGCTCGCCATCCCGCCCGCTGCTTTCCTGCATTATTGCTCACCAAAACCGTTCGCCGAAACAAAAATAGGTAAATAGGTAACCTATTTACCATGGTATCTCTCCCCTGGATGCCTTGTGTTTTGCGCCGGCTGCTCTTGATCTCCGTGAACGCACCCGCTGTCTCCAAACCTTGCAGAGCAGCACATTGAAGCGCTTGAAAACACAGCACAACATTCCCTAATAACACTTGCAATGCATTATGACTTCAAAGGTATGGCTTTAGGTCTATAACATTATTATTTATTGATTTTATTTTGTTTTATTTCTTTGATCACCAACTGCCACGACAACACACTCGTATTTTTTATGCAGTACTCCTGACGAACTTCACCCATTGCCCGCATCGTACCGGCTCTTAAGGTAGCTTGTGTTGGAGCAGCAGGACAAGCTCGCCATCCCGCCCGCTGCTTTCCTGCATTATTGCTCACCAAAACACAACGCACCCAGGGGAGAGATACCATGGTAAATAGGTAACCTATTTACCATGGTATCCCTCCCCTGCGGCGGCTGCTCTTGATCTCCGGCTACTCTTGATCTCCGTGAACGCACGCGCTGTCTCCAAACCTTGCAGAGCAGCACATTGAAGCGCTTGAAAACACAGCACAACATTCCCTAATAACACTTGCAATGCATTATGACTTCAAAGGTATGGCTTTAGGTCTATGACATTATTATTTATTGATTTTATTTTGTTTTATTTCTTTGATCACCAACTGCCACGACAACACACTCGTATTTTTTATGCAGTACTCCTGACGAACTTCACCCATTGCCCGCATCGTACCGGCTCTTAAGGTAGCTTGTGTTGGAGCAGCAGGACAAGCTCGCCATCCCGCCGGCTGCTTTCCTGCATCATTGCTCACCAAAACACAACGCACCCAGGGGAGAGATACCATGGTAAATAGGAAACCTATTTACCATGGTATCCCTCCCCTGCGGCGGCTGCTCTTGATCTCCGGCTGCTCTTGATCTCCGTGAACGCAAGCGCTGTCTCCAAACCTTGCAGAGCAGCACATTGAAGCGCTTGAAAACACAGCACAACATTCCCTAATAACACTTGCAATGCATTATGACTTCAAAGGTATGGCTTTAGGTTTATGACATTATTATTTATTGATTTTATTTTGTTTTATTTCTTTGATCTCCAACTGCCACGACAACACACTCGTATTTTTTATGCAGTACTCCTGACGAACTTCACCCATTGCCCGCATCGTACCGGCTCTTAAGGTAGCTTGTGTGGGAGCAGCAGGACAAGCTCGCCATCCTGCCCGCTGCTTTCCTGCATTATTGCTCACCAAAACACAACGCACCCAGGGGAGAGATACCATGGTAAATAGGAAACCTATTTACCATGGTATCCCTCCCCTGCGGCGGCTGTTCTTGATCTCCGGCTGCTCTTGATCTCCGTGAACGCACGCGCTGTCTCCAAACCTTGCAGAGCAGCACATTGAAGCGCTTGAAAACACAGCACAACATTCCCTAATAACACTTGCAATGCATTATGACTTCAAAGGTATGGCTTTAGGTCTATGACATTATTATTTATTGATTTTATTTTGTTTTATTTCTTTGATCACCAACTGCCACGACAACACACTCGTATTTTGTATGCAGTACTCCTGACGAACTTCACCCATTGCCCGCATCGTACCGGCTCTTAGCTTGTGTTGGAGCAGCAGGACAAGCTCGCCATCCCGCCCGCTGCTTTCCTGCATTATTGCTCACCAAAACCGTTCGCCGAAACAAAAATAGGTAAATAGGTAACCTATTTACCATGGTATCTCTCCCCTGGATGCCTTGTGTTTTGCGCCGGCTGCTCTTGATCTCCGTGAACGCACCCGCTGTCTCCAAACCTTGCAGAGCAGCACATTGAAGCGCTTGAAAACACAGCACAACATTCCCTAATAACACTTGCAATGCATTATGACTTCAAAGGTATGGCTTTAGGTCTATAACATTATTATTTATTGATTTTATTTTGTTTTATTTCTTTGATCACCAACTGCCACGACAACACACTCGTTTTTTTATGCAGTACTCCTGACGAACTTCACCCATTGCCCGCATCGTACCGGCTCTTAAGGTAGCTTGTGTTCGAGCAGCAGGACAAGCTCGCCATCCCGCCCGCTGCTTTCCTGCATTATTGCTCACCAAAACCGTTCGCCGAAACAAAAATAGGTAAATAGGTAACCTATTTACCATGGTATCTCTCCCCTGGGTACCTTGTGTTTTGCGCCGGCTGCTCTTGATCTCCGTGAACGCACCCGCTGTCTCCAAACCTTGCAGAGCAGCACATTGAAGCGCTTGAAAACACAGCACAACATTCCCTAATAACACTTGCAATGCATTATGACTTCAAAGGTATGGCTTTAGGTCTATGACATTATTATTTATTGATTTTATTTTGTTTTATTTCTTTGATCACCAACTGCCACGACAACACACTCGTATTTTTTATGCAGTACTCCTGACGAACTTCACCCATTGCCCGCATCGTACCGGCTCTTAAGGTAGCTTGTGTTGGAGCAGCAGGACAAGCTCGCCATCCCGCCGGCTGCTTTCCTGCATCATTGCTCACCAAAACACAACGCACCCAGGGGAGAGATACCATGGTAAATAGGAAACCTATTTACCATGGTATCCCTCCCCTGCGGCGGCTGTTCTTGATCTCCGGCTGCTCTTGATCTCCGTGAACGCACGCGCTGTCTCCAAACCTTGCAGAGCAGCACATTGAAGCGCTTGAAAACACAGCACAACATTCCCTAATAACACTTGCAATGCATTATGACTTCAAAGGTATGGCTTTAGGTCTATGACATTATTATTTATTGATTTTATTTTGTTTTATTTCTTTGATCACCAACTGCCACGACAACACACTCGTATTTTTTATGCAGTACTCCTGACGAACTTCACCCATTGCCAACATCGTACCGGCTCTTAAGGTAGCTTGTGTTGGAGCAGCAGGACAAGCTCGCCATCCCGCCCGCTGCTTTCCTGCATTATTGCTCACCAAAACCGTTCGCCGAAACAAAAATAGGTAAATAGGTAACCTATTTACCATGGTATCTCTCCCCTTGGTGCCTTGTGTTTTGCGCCGGCTGCTCTTGATCTCCGTGAACGCACCCGCTGTCTCCAAACCTTGCAGAGCAGCACATTGAAGCGCTTGAAAACACAGCACAACATTCCCTAATAACACTTGCAATGCATTATGACTTCAAAGGTATGGCTTTAGGTCTATGACATTATTATTTATTGATTTTATTTTGTTTTATTTCTTTGATCACCAACTGCCACGACAACACACTCGTATTTTTTATGCAGTACTCCTGACGAACTTCACCCATTGCCCGCATCGTACCGGCTCTTAAGGTAGCTTGTGTTGGAGCAGCAGGACAAGCTCGCCATCCCGCCCGCTGCTTTCCTGCATTATTGCTCACCAAAACACAACGCACCCAGGGGAGAGATACCATGGTAATAGGTAACCTATTTACCATGGTATCCCTCCCCTGCGGCGGCTGCTCTTGATCTCCGGCTGCTCTTGATCTCCGTGAACGCACGCGCTGTCTCCAAACCTTGCAGAGCAGCACATTGAAGCGCTTGAAAACACAGCACAACATTCCCTAATAACACTTGCAATGCATTATGACTTCAAAGGTATGGCTTTAGGTCTATGACATTATTATTTATTGATTTTATTTTGTTTTATTTCTTTGATCACCAACTGCCACGACAACACACTCGTATTTTGTATGCAGTACTCCTGACGAACTTCACCCATTGCCCGCATCGTACCGGCTCTTAAGGTAGCTTGTGTTGGAGCAGCAGGACAAGCTCGCCATCCCGCCCGCTGCTTTCCTGCATTATTGCTCACCAAAACCGTTCGCCGAAACAAAAATAGGTAAATAGGTAACCTATTTACCATGGTATCTCTCCCCTGAATGCCTTGTGTTTTGCGCCGGCTGCTCTTGATCTCCGTGAACGCACCCGCTGTCTCCAAACCTTGCAGAGCAGCACATTGAAGCGCTTGAAAACACAGCACAACATTCCCTAATAACACTTGCAATGCATTATGACTTCAAAGGTATGGCTTTAGGTCTATAACATTATTATTTATTGATTTTATTTTGTTTTATTTCTTTGATCACCAACTGCCACGACAACACACTCGTTTTTTTATGCAGTACTCCTGACGAACTTCACCCATTGCCCGCATCGTACCGGCTCTTAAGGTAGCTTGTGTTGGAGCAGCAGGACAAGCTCGCCATCCCGCCCGCTGCTTTCCTGCATTATTGCTCACCAAAACCGTTCGCCGAAACAAAAATAGGTAAATAGGTAACCTATTTACCATGGTATCTCTCCCCTGGGTGCCTTGTGTTTTGCGCCGGCTGCTCTTGATCTCCGTGAACGCACCCGCTGTCTCCAAACCTTGCAGAGCAGCACATTGAAGCGCTTGAAAACACAGCACAACATTCCCTAATAACACTTGCAATGCATTATGACTTCAAAGGTATGGCTTTAGGTCTATGACATTATTATTTATTGATTTTATTTTGTTTTATTTCTTTGATCACCAACTGCCACGACAACACACTCGTTTTTTTATGCAGTACTCCTGACGAACTTCACCCATTGCCCGCATCGTACCGGCTCTTAAGGTAGCTTGTGTGGGAGCAGCAGGACAAGCTCGCCATCCTGCCCGCTGCTTTCCTGCATTATTGCTCACCAAAACACAACGCACCCAGGGGAGAGATACCATGGTAAATAGGTAACCTATTTACCATGGTATCCCTCCCCTGCGGCGGCTGCTCTTGATCTCCGGCTGCTCTTGATCTCCGTGAACGCACGCGCTGTCTCCAAACCTTGCAGAGCAGCACATTGAAGCGCTTGAAAACACAGCACAACATTCCCTAATAACACTTGCAATGCATTATGACTTCAAAGGTATGGCTTTAGGTCTATGACATTATTATTTATTGATTTTATTTTGTTTTATTTCTTTGATCACCAACTGCCACGACAACACACTCGTATTTTTTATGCAGTACTCCTGACGAACTTCACCCATTGCCCGCATCGTACCGGCTCTTAAGGTAGCTTGTGTGGGAGCAGCAGGACAAGCTCGCCATCCTGCCCGCTGCTTTCCTGCATTATTGCTCACCAAAACACAACGCACCCAGGGGAGAGATACCATGGTAAATAGGTAACCTATTTACCATGGTATCCCTCCCCTGCGGCGGCTGCTCTTGATCTCCGGCTGCTCTTGATCTCCGTGAACGCACGCGCTGTCTCCAAACCTTGCAGAGCAGCACATTGAAGCGCTTGAAAACACAGCACAACATTCCCTAATAACAGTTGCAATGCATTATGACTTCAAAGGTATGGCTTTAGGTCTATGACATTATTATTTATTGATTTTATTTTGTTTTATTTCTTTGATCACCAACTGCCACGACAACACACTCGTATTTTGTATGCAGTACTCCTGACGAACTTCACCCATTGCCCGCATCGTACCGGCTCTTAAGGTAGCTTGTGTTGGAGCAGCAGGACAAGCTCGCCATCCCGCCCGCTGCTTTCCTGCATTATTGCTCACCAAAACCGTTCGCCGAAACAAAAATAGGTAAATAGGTAACCTATTTACCATGGTATCTCTCCCCTGGATGCCTTGTGTTTTGCGCCGGCTGCTCTTGATCTCCGTGAACGCACCCGCTGTCTCCAAACCTTGCAGAGCAGCACATTGAAGCGCTTGAAAACACAGCACAACATTCCCTAATAACACTTGCAATGCATTATGACTTCAAAGGTATGGCTTTAGGTCTATGACATTATTATTTATTGATTTTATTTTGTTTTATTTCTTTGATCACCAACTGCCACGACAACACACTCGTATTTTTTATGCAGTACTCCTGACGAACTTCACCCATTGCCCGCATCGTACCGGCTCTTAAGGTAGCTTGTGTTGGAGCAGCAGGACAAGCTCGCCATCCCGCCCGCTGCTTTCCTGCATTATTGCTCACCAAAACACAACGCACCCAGGGGAGAGATACCATGGTAAATAGGTAACCTATTTACCATGGTATCCCTCCCCTGCGGCGGCTGCTCTTGATCTCCGGCTGCTCTTGATCTCCGTGAACGCACGCGCTGTCTCCAAACCTTGCAGAGCAGCACATTGAAGCGCTTGAAAACACAGCACAACATTCCCTAATAACACTTGCAATGCATTATGACTTCAAAGGTATGGCTTTAGGTCTATGACATTATTATTTATTGATTTTATTTTGTTTTATTTCTTTGATCACCAACTGCCACGACAACACACTCGTATTTTGTATGCAGTACTCCTGACGAACTTCACCCATTGCCCGCATCGTACCGGCTCTTAAGGTAGCTTGTGTTGGAGCAGCAGGACAAGCTCGCCATCCCGCCCGCTGCTTTCCTGCATTATTGCTCACCAAAACCGTTCGCCGAAACAAAAATAGGTAAATAGGTAACCTATTTACCATGGTATCTCTCCCCTGAATGCCTTGTGTTTTGCGCCGGCTGCTCTTGATCTCCGTGAACGCACCCGCTGTCTCCAAACCTTGCAGAGCAGCACATTGAAGCGCTTGAAAACACAGCACAACATTCCCTAATAACACTTGCAATGCATTATGACTTCAAAGGTATGGCTTTAGGTCTATAACATTATTATTTATTGATTTTATTTTGTTTTATTTCTTTGATCACCAACTGCCACGACAACACACTCGTTTTTTTATGCAGTACTCCTGACGAACTTCACCCATTGCCCGCATCTTACCGGCTCTTAAGGTAGCTTGTGTTGGAGCAGCAGGACAAGCTCGCCATCCCGCCCGCTGCTTTCCTGCATTATTGCTCACCAAAACCGTTCGCCGAAACAAAAATAGGTAAATAGGTAACCTATTTACCATGGTATCTCTCCCCTGGGTGCCTTGTGTTTTGCGCCGGCTGCTCTTGATCTCCGTGAACGCACCCGCTGTCTCCAAACCTTGCAGAGCAGCACATTGAAGCGCTTGAAAACACAGCACAACATTCCCTAATAACACTTGCAATGCATTATGACTTCAAAGGTATGGCTTTAGGTCTATGACATTATTATTTATTGATTTTATTTTGTTTTATTTCTTTGATCACCAACTGCCACGACAACACACTCGTTTTTTTATGCAGTACTCCTGACGAACTTCACCCATTGCCCGCATCGTACCGGCTCTTAAGGTAGCTTGTGTTGGAGCAGCAGGACAAGCTCGCCATCCTGCCCGCTGCTTTCCTGCATTATTGCTCACCAAAACACAACGCACCCAGGGGAGAGATACCATGGTAAATAGGTAACCTATTTACCATGGTATCCCTCCCCTGCGGCGGCTGCTCTTGATCTCCGGCTGCTCTTGATCTCCGTGAACGCACGCGCTGTCTCCAAACCTTGCAGAGCAGCACATTGAAGCGCTTGAAAACACAGCACAACATTCCCTAATAACACTTGCAATGCATTATGACTTCAAAGGTATGGCTTTAGGTCTATGACATTATTATTTATTGATTTTATTTTGTTTTATTTCTTTGATCACCAACTGCCACGACAACACACTCGTATTTTTTATGCAGTACTCCTGACGAACTTCACCCATTGCCCGCATCGTACCGGCTCTTAAGGTAGCTTGTGTGGGAGCAGCAGGACAAGCTCGCCATCCTGCCCGCTGCTTTCCTGCATTATTGCTCACCAAAACACAACGCACCCAGGGGAGAGATACCATGGTAAATAGGTAACCTATTTACCATGGTATCCCTCCCCTGCGGCGGCTGTTGTTGATCTCCGGCTGCTCATGATCTCCGTGAACGCACGCGCTGTCTCGAAACCTTGCAGAGCAGCACATTGAAGCGCTTGAAAACACAGCACAACATTCCCTAATAACACTTGCAATGCATTATGACTTCAAAGGTATGGCTTTAGGTCTATGACATTATTATTTATTGATTTTATTTTGTTTTATTTCTTTGATCACCAACTGCCACGACAACACACTCGTATTTTTTATGCAGTACTCCTGACGAACTTCACCCATTGCCCGCATCGTACTGGCTCTTAAGGTAGCTTGTGTTGGAGCAGCAGGACAAGCTCGCCATCCCGCCCGCTGCTTTCCTGCATTATTGCTCACCAAAACCGTTCGCCGAAACAAAAATAGGTAAATAGGTAACCTATTTACCATGGTATCTCTCCCCTGGGTGCCTTGTGTTTTGCGCCGGCTGCTCTTGATCTCCGTGAACGCACCCGCTGTCTCCAAACCTTGCAGAGCAGCACATTGAAGCGCTTGAAAACACAGCACAACATTCCCTAATAACACTTGCAATGCATTATGACTTCAAAGGTATGGCTTTAGGTCTATGACATTATTATTTATTGATTTTATTTTGTTTTATTTCTTTGATCACCAACTGCCACGACAACACACTCGTATTTTTTATGCAGTACTCCTGACGAACTTCACCCATTGCCCGCATCGTACCGGCTCTTAAGGTAGCTTGTGTGGGAGCAGCAGGACAAGCTCGCCATCCTGCCCGCTGCTTTCCTGCATTATTGCTCACCAAAACACAACGCACCCAGGGGAGAGATACCATGGTAAATAGGTAACCTAATTACCATGGTATCCCTCCCCTGCGGCGGCTGCTCTTGATCTCCGGCTACTCTTGATCTCCGTGAACGCACGCGCTGTCTCCAAACCTTGCAGAGCAGCACATTGAAGCGCTTGAAAACACAGCACAACATTCCCTAATAACACTTGCAATGCATTATGACTTCAAAGGTATGGCTTTAGGTCTATGACATTATTATTTATTGATTTTATTTTGTTATATTTCTTTGATCACCAACTGCCACGACAACACACTCGTTTTTTTATGCAGTACTCCTGACGAACTTCACCCATTGCCCGCATCGTACCGGCTCTTAAGGCAGCTTGTGTTGGAGCAGCAGGACAAGCTCGCCATCCTGCCCGCTGCTTTCCTGCATTATTGCTCACGAAAACACAACGCACCCAGGGGAGAAATACCATGGTAAATAGGTAACCTATTTACCATGGTATCCCTCCCCTGCGGCGGCTGTTCTTGATCTCCGGCTGCTCTTGATCTCCGTGAACGCACGCTTTCTCCAAACCTTGCAGAGCAGCACATTGAAGCGCTTGAAAGCGCAGCACAACATTCCCTAATAACACTTGCAATGCATTATGACTTCAAAGGTATGGCTTTAGGTCTATGACATTATTATTTATTGATTTTATTTTGTTTTATTTCTTTGATCACCAACTGCCACGACAACACACTCGTATTTTTTATGCAGTACTCCTGACGATCTTCACCCATTGCCCGCATCGTACCGGCTCTTAAGGTAGCTTGTGTTGGAGCAGCAGGACAAGCTCGCCATCCCGCCCGCTGCTTTCCTGCATTATTGCTCACCAAAACCGTTCGCCGAAACAAAAATAGGTAAATAGGTAACCTATTTACCATGGTATCTCTCCCCTGGGTGCCTTGTGTTTTGCGCCGGCTGCTCTTGATCTCCGTGAACGCACCCGCTGTCTCCAAACCTTGCAGAGCAGCACATTGAAGCGCTTGAAAACACAGCACAACATTCCCTAATAACACTTGCAATGCATTATGACTTCAAAGGTATGGCTTTAGGTCTATGACATTATTATTTATTGATTTTATTTTGTTTTATTTCTTTGATCACCAACTGCCACGACAACACACTCGTATTTTTTATGCAGTACTCCTGAAGAACTTCACCCATTGCCCGCATCGTACCGGCTCTTAAGGTAGCTTGTGTTGGAGCAGCAGGACAAGCTCGCCATCCCGCCCGCTGCTTTCCTGCATTATTGCTCACCAAAACACAACGCACCCAGGGGAGAGATACCATGGTAAATAGGTAACCTATTTACCATGGTATC
This sequence comes from Acipenser ruthenus, assembly GCF_902713425.1. Classification (NCBI taxonomy): domain Eukaryota; kingdom Metazoa; phylum Chordata; class Actinopteri; order Acipenseriformes; family Acipenseridae; genus Acipenser; species Acipenser ruthenus. Next base: position 45,740 of record NW_026708305.1, read on the forward strand.
CCTCCCCTGCTGCGGCTGCTCTTGATCTCCGGCTGCTCTTGATCTCCGTGAACGCACGCGCTGTCTCCAAACCTTGCAGAGCAGCACATTGAAGCGCTTGAAAACACAGCACAACATTCCCTAATAACACTTGCAATGCATTATGACTTCAAAGGTATGGCTTTAGGTCTATGACATTATTATTTATTGATTTTATTTTGTTTTATTTCTTTGATCACCAACTGCCACGACAACACACTCGTATTTTTTATGCAGTACTCCTGACGAACTTCACCCATTGCCCGCATCGTACCGGCTCATAAGGTAGCTTGTGTTGGAGCAGCAGGACAAGCTCGCCATCCCGCCCGCTGCTTTCCTGCATTATTGCTCACCAAAACACAACGCACCCAGGGGAGAGTATCCCTCCCCTGCGGCGGCTGCTCTTGATCTCCGGCTGCTCTTGATCTCCTGCTCTTGATCTCCTGCTCTTGATCTCCGTGAACGCACCCGCTGTCTCCAAACCTTGCAGAGCAGCACATTGAAGCGCTTGAAAACACAGCACAACATTCCCTAATAACACTTGCAATGCATTATGACTTCAAAGGTATGGCTTTAGGTCTATGACATTATTATTTATTGATTTTATTTTGTTTTATTTCTTTGCTCACCAACTGCCACGACAACACACTCGTATTTTTTATGCAGTACTCCTGACGAACTTCACCCATTGCCCGCATCGTACCGGCTCTTAAGGTAGCTTGTGTTGGAGCAGCAGGACAAGCTCGCCATCCCGCCCGCTGCTTTCCTGCATTATTGCTCACCAAAACCGTTCGCCGAAACAAAAATAGGTAAATAGGTAACCTATTTACCATGGTATCTCTCCCCTGGGTGCCTTGTGTTTTGCGCCGGCTGCTCTTGATCTCCGTGAACGCACGCGCTGTCTCCAAACCTTGCAGAGCAGCACATTGAAGCGCTTGAAAACACAGCACAACATTCCCTAATAACACTTGCAATGCATTATGACTTCAAAGGTATGGCTTTAGGTCTATGACATTATTATTTATTGATTTTATTTTGTTTTATTTCTTTGATCACCAACTGCCACGACAACACTCTCATTTTTTTTTATGCAGTACTCCTGACGAACTTCACCCATTGCCCGCATCGTACCGGCTCTTAAGGTAGCTTGTGTTGGAGCAGCAGGACAAGCTCGCCATCCCGCCCGCTGCTTTCCTGCATTATTGCTCACCAAAACACAACGCACCCAGGGGAGAGATATCATGGTAAATAGGTAACCTATTTACCATGGTATCCCTCCCCTGCGGCGGCTGCTCTTGATCTCCGGCTGCTTTTGATCTCCGTGAACGCACGCGCTGTCTCCAAACCTTGCAGAGCAGCACATTGAAGCGCTTGAAAACACAGCACAACATTCCCAAATAACTCTTGCAATGCATTATGACTTCAAAGGTATGGCTTTAGGTCTATGACATTATTATTTATTGATTTTATTTTGTTTTATTTCTTTGATCACCAACTGCTACGACAACACACTCGTATTTTTTATGCAGTACTCCTGACGAACTTCACCCATTGCCCGCATCGTACCGGCTCTTAAGGTAGCTTCTGTTGGAGCAGCAGGACAAGCTCGCCATCCCGCCGGCTGCTTTCCTGCATTATTGCTCACCAAAACACAACGCACCCAGGGGAGAGATACCATGGTAAATAGGAAACCTATTTACCATGGTATCCCTCCCCTGCGGCGGCTGCTCTTGATCTCCGGCTGCTCTTGATCTCCGTGAACGCACGCGCTGTCTCCAAACCTTGCAGAGCAGCACATTGAAGCGCTTGAAAACACAGCACAACATTCCCTAATAACACTTGCAATGCATTATGACTTCAAAGGTATGGCTTTAGGTCTATGACATTATTATTTATTGATTTTATTTTGTTTTATTTCTTTGATCACCAACTGCCACGACAACACACTCGTATTTTTTATGCAGTACTCCTGACGAACTTCACCCATTGCCCGCATCGTACCGGCTCTTAAGGTAGCTTGTGTGGGAGCAGCAGGACAAGCTCGCCATCCTGCCCGCTGCTTTCCTGCATTATTGCTCACCAAAACACAACGCACCCAGGGGAGAGATACCATGGTAAATAGGTAACCTATTTACCATGGTATCCCTCCCCTGCGGCGGCTGTTCTTGATCTCCGGCTGCTCTTGATCTCCGTGAACGCACGCGCTGTCTCCAAACCTTGCAGAGCAGCACATTGAAGCGCTTGAAAACACAGCACAACATTCCCTAATAACACTTTCAATGCATTATGACTTCAAAGGTATGGCTTTAGGTCTATGACATTATTATTTATTGATTTTATTTTGTTTTATTTCTTTGATCACCAACTGCCACGACAACACACTCGTATTTTTTATGCAGTACTCCTGACGAACTTCACCCATTGCCCGCATCGTACCGGCTCTTAAGGTAGCTTGTGTTGGAGCAGCAGGACAAGCTCGCCATCCCGCCCGCTGCTTTCCTGCATTATTGCTCACCAAAACACAACGCACCCAGGGGAGAGATACCATGGTAAATAGGTAACCTATTTACCATGGTATCCCTCCCCTGCGGCGGCTGCTCTTGATCTCCGGCTGCTCTTGATCTCCGTGAACGCACCCGCTGTCTCCAAACCTTGCAGAGCAGCACATTGAAGCGCTTGAAAACACAGCACAACATTCCCTAATAACACTTGCAATGCATTATGACTTCAAAGGTATGGCTTTAGGTCTATGACATTATTATTTATTGATTTTATTTTGTTTTATTTCTTTGATCACCAACTGCCACGACAACACACTCGTATTTTTTATGCAGTACTCCTGACGAACTTCACCCATTGCCCGCATCGTACCGGCTCTTAAGGTAGCTTGTGTTGGAGCAGCAGGACAAGCTCGCCATCCCGCCCGCTGCTTTCCTGCATTATTGCTCACCAAAACCGTTCGCCGAAACAAAAATAGGTAAATAGGTAACCTATTTACCATGGTATCTCTCCCCTGGGTGCCTTGTGTTTTGCGCCGGCTGCTCTTGATCTCCGTGAACGCACGCGCTGTCTCCAAACCTTGCAGAGCAGCACATTGAAGCGCTTGAAAACACAGCACAACATTCCCTAATAACACTTGCAATGCATTATGACTTCAAAGGTATGGCTTTAGGTCTATGACATTATTATTTATTGATTTTATTTTGTTTTATTTCTTTGATCACCAACTGCCACGACAACACTCTCGTTTTTTTTTATGCAGTACTCCTGACGAACTTCACCCATTGCCCGCATCGTACCGGCTCTTAAGGTAGCTTGTGTTGGAGCAGCAGGACAAGCTCGCCATCCCGCCCGCTGCTTTCCTGCATTATTGCTCACCAAAACCGTTCGCCGAAACAAAAATAGGTAAATAGGTAACCTATTTACCATGGTATCTCTCCCCTGGGTGCCTTGTGTTTTGCGCCGGCTGCTCTTGATCTCCGTGAACGCACCCGCTGTCTCCAAACCTTGCAGAGCAGCACATTGAAGCGCTTGAAAACACAGCACAACATTCCCTAATAACACTTGCAATGCATTATGACTTCAAAGGTATGGCTTTAGGTCTATGACATTATTATTTATTGATTTTATTTTGTTTTATTTCTTTGATCACCAACTGCCACGACAACACACTCGTATTTTTTATGCAGTACTCCTGACGAACTTCACCCATTGCCCGCATCGTACCGGCTCTTAAGGTAGCTTGTGTTGGAGCAGCAGGACAAGCTCGCCATCCCGCCCGCTGCTTTCCTGCATTATTGCTCACCAAAACACAACGCACCCAGGGGATAATACCATGGTAAATAGGTAACCTATTTACCATGGTATCCCTCCCCTGCGGCGGCTGCTCTTGATCTCCGGCTGCTCTTGATCTCCGTGAACGCACGCGCTGTCTCCAAACCTTGCAGAGCAGCACATTGAAGCGCTTGAAAACACAGCACAACATTCCCTAATAACAGTTGCAATGCATTATGACTTCAAAGGTATGGCTTTAGGTCTATGACATTATTATTTATTGATTTTATTTTGTTTTATTTCTTTGATCACCAACTGCCACGACAACACACTCGTATTTTTTATGCAGTACTCCTGACGAACTTCACCCATTGCCCGCATCGTACCGGCTCTTAAGGTAGCTTGTGTTGGAGCAGCAGGACAAGCTCGCCATCCCGCCCGCTGCTTTCCTGCATTATTGCTCACCAAAACCGTTCGCCGAAACAAAAATAGGTAAATAGGTAACCTATTTACCATGGTATCTCTCCCCTGGGTGCCTTGTGTTTTGCGCCGGCTGCTCTTGATCTCCGTGAACGCACCCGCTGTCTCCAAACCTTGCAGAGCAGCACATTGAAGCGCTTGAAAACACAGCACAACATTCCCTAATAACACTTGCAATGCATTATGACTTCAAAGGTATGGCTTTAGGTTATGACATTATTATTTATTGATTTTATTTTGTTTTATTTCTTTGATCACCAACTGCCACGACAACAAACTCGTATTTTTTATGCAGTACTCCTGACGAACTTCACCCATTGCCCGCATCGTACCGGCTCTTAAGGTAGCTTGTGTGGGAGCAGCAGGACAAGCTCGCCATCCTGCCCGCTGCTTTCCTGCATTATTGCTCACCAAAACACAACGCACCCAGGGGAGAGATACCATGGTAAATATGAAACCTATTTACCATGGTATCCCTCCCCTGCGGCGGCTGCTCTTGATCTCCGGCTGCTCTTGATCTCCGTGAACGCACCCGCTGTCTCCAAACCTTGCAGAGCAGCACATTGAAGCGCTTGAAAACACAGCACAACATTCCCTAATAACACTTGCAATGCATTATGACTTCAAAGGTATGGCTTTAGGTCTATGACATTATTATTTATTGATTTTATTTTGTTTTATTTCTTTGATCACCAACTGCCACGACAACACACTCGTATTTTTTATGCAGTACTCCTGACGAACTTCACCCATTGCCCGCATCGTACCGGCTCTTAAGGTAGCTTGTGTTGGAGCAGCAGGACAAGCTCGCCATCCCGCCCGCTGCTTTCCTGCATTATTGCTCACCAAAACCGTTCGCCGAAACAAAAATAGGTAAATAGGTAACCTATTTACCATGGTATCTCTCCCCTGGGTGCCTTGTGTTTTGCGCCGGCTGCTCTTGATCTCCGTGAACGCACGGGCTGTCTCCAAACCTTGCCGAGCAGCACATTGAAGCGCTTGAAAACACAGCACAACATTCCCTAATAACACTTGCAATGCATTATGACTTCAAAGGTATGGCTTTAGGTCTATGACATTATTATTTATTGATTTTATTTTGTTTTATTTCTTTGATCACCAACTGCCACGACAACACTCTCGTTTTTTTTTTATGCAGTACTCCTGACGAACTTCACCCATTGCCCGCATCGTACCGGCTCTTAAGGTAGCTTGTGTTGGAGCAGCAGGACAAGCTCGCCATCCCGCCCGCTGCTTTCCTGCATTATTGCTCACCAAAACCGTTCGCCGAAACAAAAATAGGTAAATAGGTAACCTATTTACCATGGTATCTCTCCCATGGGTGCCTTGTGTTTTGCGCCGGCTGCTCTTGATCTCCGTGAACGCACCCGCTGTCTCCAAACCTTGCAGAGCAGCACATTGAAGCGCTTGAAAACACAGCACAACATTCCCTAATAACACTTGCAATGCATTATGACTTCAAAGGTATGGCTTTAGGTCTATGACATTATTATTTATTGATTTTATTTTGTTTTATTTCTTTGATCACCAACTGCCACGACAACACACTCGTATTTTTTATGCAGTACTCCTGACGAACTTCACCCATTGCCCGCATCGTACCGGCTCTTAAGGTAGCTTGTGTTGGAGCAGCAGGACAAGCTCGCCATCCCGCCCGCTGCTTTCCTGCATTATTGCTCACCAAAACACAACGCACCCAGGGGTGAGATACCATGGTAAATAGGTAACCTATTTACCATGGTATCCCTCCCCTGCGGCGGCTGCTCTTGATCTCCGGCTGCTCTTGATCTCCGTGAACGCACGCGCTGTCTCCAAACCTTGCAGAGCAGCACATTGAAGCGCTTGAAAACACAGCACAACATTCCCTAATAACACTTGCAATGCATTATGACTTCAAAGGTATGGCTTTAGGTCTATGACATTATTATTTATTGATTTTATTTTGTTTTATTTCTTTGATCACCAACTGCCACGACAACACACTCGTATTTTTTATGCAGTACTCCTGACGAACTTCACCCATTGCCCGCATCGTACCGGCTCTTAAGGTAGCTTGTGTTGGAGCAGCAGGACAAGCTCGCCATCCCGCCGCTGCTTTCCTGCATTATTGCTCACCAAAACCGTTCGCCGAAACAAAAATAGGTAAATAGGTAACCTAATAGGTAACCTATTTACTTTGGTATCTCTCCCCTGGGTGCCTTGTGTTTTGCGCCGGCTGCTCTTGATCTCCGTGAACGCACCCGCTGTCTCCAAACCTTGCAGAGCAACACATTGAAGCGCTTGAAAACACAGCACAACATTCCCTAATAACACTTGCAATGCATTATGACTTCAAAGGTATGGCTTTAGGTCTATGACATTATTATTTATTGATTTTATTTTGTTCTATTTCTTTGATCACCAACTGCCACGACAACACACTCGTATTTTTTATGCAGTACTCCTGACGAACTTCACCCATTGCCCGCATCGTACCGGCTCTTAAGGTAGCTTGTGTTGGAGCAGCAGGACAAGCTCGCCATCCCGCCCGCTGCTTTCCTGCATTATTGCTCACCAAAACACAACGCACCCAGGGGAGAGATACCATGGTAAATAGGTAACCTAATTACCATGGTATCCCTCCCCTGCGGCGGCTGCTCTTGATCTCCGGCTGCTCTTGATCTCAGTGAACGCACGCGCTGTCTCCAAACCTTGCAGAGCAGCACATTGAAGCGCTTGAAAACACAGCACAACATTCCCTAATAACACTTGCAATGCATTATGACTTCAAAGGTATGGCTTTAGGTCTATGACATTATTATTTATTGATTTTATTTTGTTTTATTTCTTTGATCACCAACTGCCACGACAACACACTCGTATTTTTTATGCAGTACTCCTGACGAACTTCACCCATTGCCCGCATCGTACCGGCTCTTAAGGTAGCTTGTGTTGGAGCAGCAGGACAAGCTCGCCATCCCGCCCGCTGCTTTCCTGCATTATTGCTCACCAAAACACAACGCACCCAGGGGAGAGATACCATGGTAAATAGGTAACCTATTTACCATGGTATCCCTCCCCTGCGGCGGCTGCTCTTGATCTCCGGCTACTCTTGATCTCCGTGAACGCACGCGCTGTCTCCAAACCTTGCAGAGCAGCACATTGAAGCGCTTGAAAACACAGCACAACATTCCCTAATAACACTTGCAATGCATTATGACTTCAAAGGTATGGCTTTAGGTCTATGACATTATTATTTATTGATTTTATTTTGTTTTATTTCTTTGATCACCAACTGCCACGACAACACACTCGTTTTTTTATGCAGTACTCCTGACAAACTTCACCCATTGCCCGCATCGTACCGGCTCTTAAGGTAGCTTGTGTTGGAGCAGCAGGACAAGCTCGCCATCCTGCCCGCTGCTTTCCTGCATTATTGCTCACCAAAACACAACGCACCCAGGGGAGAGATACCATGGTAAATAGGTAACCTATTTACCATGGTATCCCTCCCCTGCGGCGGCTGTTCTTGATCTCCGGCTGCTCTTGATCTCCGTGAACGCACGCGCTGTCTCCAAACCTTGCAGAGCAGCACATTGAAGCGCTTGAAAACACAGCACAACATTCCCTAATAACACTTGCAATGCATTATGACTTCAAAGGTATGGCTTTAGGTCTATGACATTATTATTTATTGATTTTATTTTGTTTTATTTCTTTGATCACCAACTGCCACGACAACACACTCGTATTTTTTATGCAGTACTCCTGACGAACTTCACCCATTGCCCGCATCGTACCGGCTCTTAAGGTAGCTTGTGTTGGAGCAGCAGGACAAGCTCGCCATCCCGCCGGCTGCTTTCCTGCATCATTGCTCACCAAAACACAACGCACCCAGGGGAGAGATACCATGGTAAATAGGAAACCTATTTACCATGGTATCCCTCCCCTGCGGCGGCTGCTCTTGATCTCCGGCTGCTCTTGATCTCCGTGAACGCACGCGCTGTCTCCAAACCTTGCAGAGCAGCACATTGAAGCGCTTGAAAACACAGCACAACATTCCCTAATAACACTTGCAATGCATTATGACTTCAAAGGTATGGCTTTAGGTCTATGACATTATTATTTATTGATTTTATTTTGTTTTATTTCTTTGATCACCAACTGCCACGACAACACACTCGTATTTTTTATGCAGTACTCCTGACGAACTTCACCCATTGCCCGCACCGTACCGGCTCTTAAGGTAGCTTGTGTGAGAGCAGCAGGACAAGCTCGCCATCCTGCCCGCTGCTTTCCTGCATTATTGCTCACCAAAACACAACGCACCCAGGGGAGAGATACCATGGTAAATAGGTAACCTATTTACCATGGTATCCCTCCCCTGCGGCGGCTGTTCTTGATCTCCGGCTGCTCTTGATCTCCGTGAACGCACGCGCTGTCTCCAAACCTTGCAGAGCAGCACATTGAAGCGCTTGAAAACACAGCACAACATTCCCTAATAACACTTGCAATGCATTATGACTTCAAAGGTATGGCTTTAGGTCTATGACATTATTATTTATTGATTTTATTTTGTTTTATTTCTTTGATCACCAACTGCCACGACAACACACTCGTATTTTTTATGCAGTACTCCTGACGAACTTCACCCATTGCCCGCATCGTACCGGCTCTTAAGGTAGCTTGTGTTGGAGCAGCAGGACAAGCTCGCCATCCCGCCGGCTGCTTTCCTGCATCATTGCTCACCAAAACACAACGCACCCAGGGGAGAGATACCATGGTAAATAGGAAACCTATTTACCATGGTATCCCTCCCCTGCGGCGGCTGCTCTTGATCTCCGGCTGCTCTTGATCTCCGTGAACGCATGCGCTGTCTCCAAACCTTGCAGAGCAGCACATTGAAGCGCTTGAAAACACAGCACAACATTCCCTAATAACACTTGCAATGCATTATGACTTCAAAGGTATGGCTTTAGGTCTATGACATTATTATTTATTGATTTTATTTTGTTTTATTTCTTTGATCACCAACTGCCACGACAACACACTCGTATTTTTTATGCAGTACTCCTGACGAACTTCACCCATTGCCCGCATCGTACCGGCTCTTAAGGTAGCTTGTGTTGGAGCAGCAGGACAAGCTCGCCATCCCGCCCGCTGCTTTCCTGCATTATTGCTCACCAAAACCGTTCGCCGAAACAAAAATAGGTAAATAGGTAACCTATTTACCATGGTATCTCTCCCCTGGGTGCCTTGTGTTTTGCGCCGGCTGCTCTTGATCTCCGTGAACGCACCCGCTGTCTCCAAACCTTGCAGAGCAGCACATTGAAGCGCTTGAAAACACAGCACAACATTCCCTAATAACACTTGCAATGCATTATGACTTCAAAGGTATGGCTTTAGGTCTATGACATTATTATTTATTGATTTTATTTTGTTTTATTTCTTTGATCACCAACTGCCACGACAACACACTCGTTTTTATATGCAGTACTCCTGACGAACTTCACCCATTGCACGCATCGTACCGGCTCTTAAGGTAGCTTGTGTTGGAGCAGCAGGACAAGCTCGCCATCCCGCCCGCTGCTTTCCTGCATTATTGCTCACCAAAACACAACGCACCCAGGGGAGAGATACCATGGTAAATAGGTAACCTATTTACCATGGTATCCCTCCCCTGGGTGCCTTGTGTTTTGCGCCGGCTGCTCTTGATCTCCGTGAACGCACCCGCTGTCTCCAAACCTTGCAGAGCAGCACATTGAAGCGCTTGAAAACACAGCACAACATTCCCTAATAACACTTGCAATGCATTATGACTTCAAAGGTATGGCTTTAGGTCTATGACATTATTATTTATTGATTTTATTTTGTTTTATTTCTTTGATCACCAACTGCCACGACAACACACTCGTATTTTTTATGCAGTACTCCTGACGAACTTCACCCATTGCCCGCATCGTACCGGCTCTTAAGGTAGCTTGTGTTGGAGCAGCAGGACAAGCTCGCCATCCCGCCCGCTGCTTTCCTGCATTATTGCTCACCAAAACACAACGCACCCAGGGGAGAGATAGAATGGTAAATAGGTAACCTATTTACCATGGTATCTCTCCCCTTGGTGCCTTGTGTTTTGCGCCGGCTGCTCTTGATCTCCGTGAACGCACCCGCTGTCTCCAAACCTTGCAGAGCAGCACATTGAAGCGCTTGAAAACACAGCACAACATTCCCTAATAACACTTGCAATGCATTATGACTTCAAAGGTATGGCTTTAGGTCTATGACATTATTATTTATTGATTTTATTTTGTTTTATTTCTTTGATCACCAACTGCCACGACAACACACTCGTATTTTTTATGCAGTACTCCTGACGAACTTCACCCATTGCCCGCATCGTACCGGCTCTTAAGGTAGCTTGTGTTGGAGCAGCAGGACAAGCTCGCCATCCCGCCCGCTGCTTTCCTGCATTATTGCTCACCAAAACACAACGCACCCAGGGGAGAGATACCATGGTAAATAGGTAACCTATTTACCATGGTATCCCTCCCCTGCGGCGGCTGCTCTTGATCTCCGGCTGCTCTTGATCTCCGTGAACGCACGCGCTGTCTCCAAACCTTGCAGAGCAGCACATTGAAGCGCTTGAAAACACAGCACAACATTCCCTAATAACACTTGCAATGCATTATGACTTCAAAGGTATGGCTTTAGGTCTATGACATTATTATTTATTGATTTTATTTTGTTTTATTTCTTTGATCACCAACTGCCACGACAACACACTCGTATTTTGTATGCAGTACTCCTGACGAACTTCACCCATTGCCCGCATCGTACCGGCTCTTAAGGTAGCTTGTGTTGGAGCAGCAGGACAAGCTCGCCATCCCGCCCGCTGCTTTCCTGCATTATTGCTCACCAAAACCGTTCGCCGAAACAAAAATAGGTAAATAGGTAACCTATTTACCATGGTATCTCTCCCCTGAATGCCTTGTGTTTTGCGCCGGCTGCTCTTGATCTCCGTGAACGCACCCGCTGTCTCCAAACCTTGCAGAGCAGCACATTGAAGCGCTTGAAAACACAGCACAACATTCCCTAATAACACTTGCAATGCATTATGACTTCAAAGGTATGGCTTTAGGTCTATAACATTATTATTTATTGATTTTATTTTGTTTTATTTCTTTGATCACCAACTGCCACGACAACACACTCGTTTTTTTATGCAGTACTCCTGACGAACTTCACCCATTGCCTGCATCGTACCGGCTCTTAAGGTAGCTTGTGTGGGAGCAGCAGGACAAGCTCGCCATCCTGCCCGCTGCTTTCCTGCACTATTTACCATGGTATCCCTCCCCTGCGGCGGCTGTTCTTGATCTCCGGCTGCTCTTGATCTCCGTGAACGCACGCGCTGTCTCCAAACCTTGCAGAGCAGCACATTGAAGCGCTTGAAAACACAGCACAACATTCCCTAATAACACTTGCAATGCATTATGACTTCAAAGGTATGGCTTTAGGTCTATGACATTATTATTTATTGATTTTATTTTGTTTTATTTCTTTGATCACCAACTGCCACGACAACACACTCGTATTTTTTATGCAGTACTCCTGACGAACTTCACCCATTGCCCGCATCGTACCGGCTCTTAAGGTAGCTTGTGTGGGAGCAGCAGGACAAGCTCGCCATCCTGCCCGCTGCTTTCATGCATTATTGCTCACCAAAACACAACGCACCCAGGGGAGAGATACCATGGTAAATAGGTAACCTATTTACCATGGTATCCCTCCCCTGCGGCGGCTGTTCTTGATCTCCGGCTGCTCTTGATCTCCGTGAACGCACGCGCTGTCTCCAAACCTTGCAGAGCAGCACATTGAAGCGCTTGAAAACACAGCACAACATTCCCTAATAACACTTGCAATGCATTATGACTTCAAAGATATGGCTTTAGGTCTATGACATTATTATTTATTGATTTTATTTTGTTTTATTTCTTTGCTCACCAACTGCCACGACAACACACTCGTATTTTTTATGCAGTACTCCTGACGAACTTCACCCATTGCCCGCATCGTACCGGCTCTTAAGGTAGCTTGTGTTGGAGCAGCAGGACAAGCTCGCCATCCCGCCCGCTGCTTTCCTGCATTATTGCTCACCAAAACCGTTCGCCGAAACAAAAATAGGTAAATAGGTAACCTATTTACCATGGTATCTCTCCCCTGGGTGCCTTGTGTTTTGCGCCGGCTGCTCTTGATCTCCGTGAACGCACGCGCTGTCTCCAAACCTTGCAGAGCAGCACATTGAAGCGCTTGAAAACACAGCACAACATTCCCTAATAACACTTGCAATGCATTATGACTTCAAAGGTATGGCTTTAGGTCTATGACATTATTATTTATTGATTTTATTTTGTTTTATTTCTTTGATCACCAACTGCCACGACAACACTCTCGTTTTTTTTATGCAGTACTCCTGACGAACTTCACCCATTGCCCGCATCGTACCGGCTCTTAAGGTAGCTTGTGTTGGAGCAGCAGGACAAGCTCGCCATCCCGCCCGCTGCTTTCCTGCATTATTGCTCACCAAAACCGTTCGCCGAAACAAAAATAGGTAAATAGGTAACCTATTTACCATGGTATCTCTCCCCTGGGTGCCTTGTGTTTTGCGCCGGCTGCTCTTGATCTCCGTGAACGCACCCGCTGTCTCCAAACCTTGCAGAGAAGCATATTGAAGCACTTGAAAACACAGCACAACATTCCCTAATAACACTTGCAATGCATTATGACTTCAAAGGTATGGCTTTAGGTCTATGACATTATTATTTATTGATTTTATTTTGTTTTATTTCTTTGATCACCAACTGCCACGACAACACACTCGTATTTTTTATGCAGTACTCCTGACGAACTTCACCCATTGCCCGCATCGTACCGGCTCTTAAGGTAGCTTGTGTTGGAGCAGCAGGACAAGCTCGCCATCCCGCCCGCTGCTTTCCTGCATTATTGCTCACCAAAACACAACGCACCCAGGGGAGAGATATCATGGTAAATAGGTAACCTATTTACCATGGTATCCCTCCCCTGCGGCGGCTGCTCTTGATCTCCGGCTGCTCTTGATCTCCGTGAACGCACGCGCTGTCTCCAAACCTTGCAGAGCAGCACATTGAAGCGCTTGAAAACACAGCACAACATTCCCAAATAACACTTGCAATGCATTATGAATTCAAAGGTATGGCTTTAGGTCTATGACATTATTATTTATTGATTTTATTTTGTTTTATTTCTTTGATCACCAACTGCCACGACAACACACTCGTATTTTTTATGCAGTACTCCTGACGAACTTCACCCATTGCCCGCATCGTACCGGCTCTTAAGGTAGCTTGTGTTGGAGCAGCAGGACAAGCTCGCCATCCCGCCCGCTGCTTTCCTGCATTATTGCTCACCAAAACCGTTCGCCGAAACAAAAATAGGTAAATAGGTAACCTATTTACCATGGTATCTCTCCCCTGGGTGCCTTGTGTTTTGCGCCGGCTGCTCTTGATCTCCGTGAACGCACCCGCTGTCTCCAAACCTTGCAGAGCAGCACATTGAAGCGCTTGAAAACACAGCACAACATTCCCTAATAACACTTGCAATGCATTATGACTTCAAAGGTATGGCTTTAGGTCTATGACATTATTATTTATTGATTTTATTTTGTTTTATTTCTTTGATCACCAACTGCCACGACAACACACTCGTATTTTTTATGCAGTACTCCTGACGAACTTCACCCATTGCCCGCATCGTACCGGCTCTTAAGGTAGCTTGTGTTGGAGCAGCAGGACAAGCTCGCCATCCCGCCCGCTGCTTTCCTGCATTATTGCTCACCAAAACACAACGCACCCAGGGGAGAGATACCATGGTAAATAGGTAACCTATTTACCATGGTATCCCTCCCCTGCGGCGGCTGTTCTTGATCTCCGGCTGCTCTTGATCTCCGTGAACGCACGCGCTGTCTCCAAACTTTGCAGAGCAGCACATTGAAGCGCTTGAAAACACAGCACAACATTCCCTAATAACACTTGCAATGCATTATGACTTCAAAGGTATGGCTTTAGGTCTATGACATTATTATTTATTGATTTTATTTTGTTTTATTTCTTTGATCACCAACTGCCACGAGAACACACTTGTATTTTTTATGCAGTACTCCTGACGAACTTCACCCATTGCCCGCATCGTACCGGCTCTTAAGGTAGCTTGTGTTGGAGCAGCAGGACAAGCTCGCCATCCCGCCCGCTGCTTTCCTGCATTATTGCTCACCAAAACCGTTCGCCGAAACAAAAATAGGTAAATAGGTAACCTATTTACCATGGTATCTCTCCCCTGGGTGCCTTGTGTTTTGCGCCGGCTGCTCTTGATCTCCGTGAACGCACGCGCTGTCTCCAAACCTTGCAGAGCAGCACATTGAAGCGCTTGAAAACACAGCACAACATTCCCTAATAACACTTGCAATGCATTATGACTTCAAAGGTATGGCTTTAGGTCTATGACATTATTATTTATTGATTTTATTTTGTTTTATTTCTTTGATCACCAACTGCCACGACAACACACTCGTATTTTTTATGCAGTACTCCTGACGAACTTCACCCATTGCCCGCATCGTACCGGCTCTTAAGGTAGCTTGTGTTGGAGCAGCAGGACAAGCTCGCCATCCCGCCGGCTGCTTTCCTGCATTATTGCTCACCAAAACCGTTCGCCGAAACAAAAATAGGTAAATAGGTAACCTATTTACCATGGTATCTCTCCCCTGGGTGCCTTGTGTTTTGCGCCGGCTGCTCTTGATCTCCGTGAACGCACCCGCTGTCTCCAAACCTTGCAGAGCAGCACATTGAAGCGCTTGAAAACACAGCACAACATTCCCTAATAACACTTGCAATGCATTATGACTTCAAAGGTATGGCTTTAGGTCTATGACATTATTATTTATTGATTTTATTTTGTTTTATTTCTTTGCTCACCAACTGCCACGACAACACACTCGTATTTTTTATGCAGTACTCCTGACGAACTTCACCCATTGCCCGCATCGTACCGGCTCTTAAGGTAGCTTGTGTTGGAGCAGCAGGACAAGCTCGCCATCCCGCCCGCTGCTTTCCTGCATTATTGCTCACCAAAACCGTTCGCCGAAACAAAAATAGGTAAATAGGTAAACTATTTACCATGGTATCTCTCCCCTGGGTGCCTTGTGTTTTGCGCCGGCTGCTCTTGATCTCCGTGAACGCACGCGCTGTCTCCAAACCTTGCAGAGCAGCACATTGAAGCGCTTGAAAACACAGCACAACATTCCCTAATAACACTTGCAATGCATTATGACTTCAAAGGTATGGCTTTAGGTCTATGACATTATTATTTATTGTTTTTATTTTGTTTTATTTCTTTGCTCACCAACTGCCACGACAACACACTCGTATTTTTTATGCAGTACTCCTGACGAACTTCACCCATTGCCCGCATCGTACCGGCTCTTAAGGTAGCTTGTGTGGGAGCAGCAGGACAAGCTCGCCATCCTGCCCGCTGCTTTCCTGCATTATTGCTCACCAAAACACAACGCACCCAGGGGAGAGATACCATGGTAAATAGGAAACCTATTTACCATGGTATCCCTCCCCTGCGGCGGCTGCTCTTGATCTCCGGCTGCTCTTGATCTCCGTGAACGCACGCGCTGTCTCCAAACCTTGCAGAGCAGCACATTGAAGCGCTTGAAAACACAGCACAACATTCCCAAATAACACTTGCAATGCATTATGACTTCAAAGGTATGGCTTTAGGTCTATGACATTATTATTTATTGATTTTATTTTGTTTTATTTCTTTGATCACCAACTGCCACGACAACACACTCGTATTTTTTATGCAGTACTCCTGACGAACTTCACCCATTGCCCGCATCGTACCGGCTCTTAAGGTAGCTTGTGTGGGATCAGCAGGACAAGCTCGCCATCCCGCCCGCTGCTTTCCTGCATTATTGCTCACGAAAACACAACGCACCCAGGGGAGAGATACCATGGTAAATAGGTAACCTATTTACCATGGTATCCCTCCCCTGCGGCGGCTGCTCTTGATCTCCGGCTGCTCTTGATCTCCGTGAACGCACGCGCTGTCTCCAAACCTTGCAGAGCAGCACATTGAAGCGCTTGAAAACACAGCACAACATTCCCAAATAACACTTGCAATGCATTATGACTTCAAAGGTATGGCTTTAGGTCTATGACATTATTATTTATTGATTTTATTTTGTTTTATTTCTTTGATCACCAACTGCCACGACAACACACTCGTATTTTTTATGCAGTACTCCTGACGAACTTCACCCATTGCCCGCATCGTACCGGCTCTTAAGGTAGCTTGTGTGGGATCAGCAGGACAAGCTCGCCATCCCGCCCGCTGCTTTCCTGCATTATTGCTCACGAAAACACAACGCACCCAGGGGAGAGATACCATGGTAAATAGGTAACCTATTTACCATGGTATCCCTCCCCTGCGGCGGCTGTTCTTGATCTCCGGCTGCTCTTGATCTCCGTGAACGCACGCGCTGTCTCCAAACCTTGCAGAGCAGCACATTGAAGCGCTTGAAAACACAGCACAACATTCCCTAATAACACTTGCAATGCATTATGACTTCAAAGGTATGGCTTTAGGTCTATGACATTATTATTTATTGATTTTATTTTGTTTTATTTCTTTGATCACCAACTGCCACGACAACACACTCGTATTTTTTATGCAGTACTCCTGACGAACTTCACCCATTGCCCGCATCGTACCGGCTCTTAAGGTAGCTTGTGTTGGAGCAGCAGGACAAGCTCGCCATCCCGCCCGCTGCTTTCCTGCATTATTGCTCACCAAAACCGTTCGCCGAAACAAAAATAGGTAAATAGGTAACCTATTTACCATGGTATCTCTCCCCTGGGTGCCTTGTGTTTTGCGCCGGCTGCTCTTGATCTCCGTGAACGCACGCGCTGTCTCCAAACCTTGCAGAGCAGCACATTGAAGCGCTTGAAAACACAGCACAACATTCCCTAATAACACTTGCAATGCATTATGACTTCAAAGGTATGGCTTTAGGTCTATGACATTATTATTTATTGATTTTATTTTGTTTTATTTCTTTGATCACCAACTGCCACGACAACACACTCGTATTTTTTATGCAGTACTCCTGACGAACTTCACCCATTGCCCGCATCGTACCGGCTCTTAAGGTAGCTTGTGTGGGAGCAGCAGGACAAGCTCGCCATCCTGCCCGCTGCTTTCCTGCATTATTGCTCACCATAACACAACGCACCCAGGGTAGAGATACCATGGTAAATAGGTAACCTATTTACCATGGTATCCCTCCCCTGCGGCGGCTGTTCTTGATCTCCGGCTGCTCTTGATCTCCGTGAACGCACGCGCTGTCTCCAAACCTTGCAGAGCAGCACATTGAAGCGCTTGAAAACACAGCACAACATTCCCTAATAACACTTGCAATGCATTATGACTTCAAAGGTATGGCTTTAGGTCTATGACATTATTATTTATTGATTTGATTTTGTTTTATTTCTTTGATCACCAACTGCCACGACAACACACTCGTATTTTTTATGCAGTACTCCTGACGAACTTCACCCATTGCCCGCATCGTACCGGCTCTTAAGGTAGCTTGTGTTGGAGCAGCAGGACAAGCTCACCATCCCGCACGCTGCTTTCCTGCATTATTGCTCACCAAAACCGTTCGCTGAAACAAAAATAGGTAAATAGGTAACCTATTTACCATGGTATCTCTCCCCTGGGTGCCTTATGTTTTGCGCCGGCTGCTCTTGATCTCCGTGAACGCACCCGCTGTCTCCAAACCTTGCAGAGCAGCACATTGAAGCGCTTGAAAACACAGCACAACATTCCCTAATAACACTTGCAATGCATTATGACTTCAAAGGTATGGCTTTAGGTCTATGACATTATTATTTATTGATTTTATTTTGTTTTATTTCTTTGATCACCAACTGCCACGACAACACACTCATATTTTTTATGCAGTACTCCTGACGAACTTCACCCATTGCCCGCATCGTACCGGCTCTTAAGGTAGCTTGTGTGGGAGCAGCAGGACAAGCTCGCCATCCTGCCCGCTGCTTTCCTGCATTATTGCTCACCAAAACACAACGCACCCAGGGGAGAGATACCATGGTAAATAGGTAACCTATTTACCATGGTATCCCTCCCCTGCGGCGGCTGTTCTTGATCTCCGGCTGCTCTTGATCTCCGTGAACGCACGCGCTGTCTCCAAACCTTGCAGAGCAGCACATTGAAGCGCTTGAAAACACAGCACAACATTCCCTAATAACACTTGCAATGCATTATGACTTCAAAGGTATGGCTTTAGGTCTATGACATTATTATTTATTGATTTTATTTTGTTTTATTTCTTTGATCACCAACTGCCACGACAACACACTCGTATTTTTTATGCAGTACTCCTGACGAACTTCACCCATTGCCCGCATCGTACCGGCTCTTAAGGTAGCTTGTGTGGGAGCAGCAGGACAAGCTCGCCATCCTGCCCGCTGCTTTCCTGCATTATTGCTCACCATAACACAACGCACCCAGGGTAGAGATACCATGGTAAATAGGTAACCTATTTACCATGGTATCCCTCCCCTGCGGCGGCTGTTCTTGATCTCCGGCTGCTCTTGATCTCCGTGAACGCACGCGCTGTCTCCAAACCTTGCAGAGCAGCACATTGAAGCGCTTGAAAACACAGCACAACATTCCCTAATAACACTTGCAATGCATTATGACTTCAAAGGTATGGCTTTAGGTCTATGACATTATTATTTATTGATTTTATTTTGTTTTATTTCTTTGATCACCAACTGCCACGACAACACACTCGTATTTTTTATGCAGTACTCCTGACGAACTTCACCCATTGCCCGCATCGTACCGGCTCTTAAGGTAGCTTGTGTTGGAGCAGCAGGACAAGCTCACCATCCCGCACGCTGCTTTCCTGCATTATTGCTCACCAAAACCGTTCGCTGAAACAAAAATAGGTAAATAGGTAACCTATTTACCATGGTATCTCTCCCCTGGGTGCCTTATGTTTTGCGCCGGCTGCTCTTGATCTCCGTGAACGCACCCGCTGTCTCCAAACCTTGCAGAGCAGCACATTGAAGCGCTTGAAAACACAGCACAACATTCCCTAATAACACTTGCAATGCATTATGACTTCAAAGGTATGGCTTTAGGTCTATGACATTATTATTTATTGATTTTATTTTGTTTTATTTCTTTGATCACCAACTGCCACGACAACACACTCATATTTTTTATGCAGTACTCCTGACGAACTTCACCCATTGCCCGCATCGTACCGGCTCTTAAGGTAGCTTGTGTGGGAGCAGCAGGACAAGCTCGCCATCCTGCCCGCTGCTTTCCTGCATTATTGCTCACCAAAACACAACGCACCCAGGGGAGAGATACCATGGTAAATAGGTAACCTATTTACCATGGTATCCCTCCCCTGCGGCGGCTGTTCTTAATCTCCGGCTGCTCTTGATCTCCGTGAACGCACGCGCTGTCTCCAAACCTTGCAGAGCAGCACATTGAAGCGCTTGAAAACACAGCACAACATTCCCTAATAACACTTGCAATGCATTATGACTTCAAAGGTATGGCTTTAGGTCTATGACATTATTATTTATTGATTTTATTTTGTTTTATTTCTTTGATCACCAACTGCCACGACAACACACTCGTATTTTTTATGCAGTACTCCTGACGAACTTCACCCATTGCCCGCATCGTACCGGCTCTTAAGGTAGCTTGTGTTGGAGCAGCAGGACAAGCTCGCCATCCCGCCCGCTGCTTTCCTGCATTATTGCTCACCAAAACCGTTCGCCGAAACAAAAATAGGTAAATAGGTAACCTATTTACCATGGTATCTCTCCCCTGGGTGCCTTGTGTCTTGCGCCGGCTGCTCTTGATCTCCGTGAACGCACCCGCTGTCTCCAAACCTTGCAGAGCAGCACATTGAAGCGCTTGAAAACACAGCACAACATTCCCTAATAACACTTGCAATGCATTATGACTTCAAAGGTATGGCTTTAGGTGTATGACATTATTATTTATTGATTTTATTTTGTTTTATTTCTTTGATCACCAACTGCCACGACAACACACTCGTATTTTTTATGCAGTACTCCTGACGAACTTCACCCATTGCCCGCATCGTACCGGCTCTTAAGGTAGCTTGTGTTGGAGCAGCAGGACAAACTCACCATCCCGCCCGCTGCTTTCCTGCATTATTGCTCACCAAAACCGTTCGCCGAAACAAAAATAGGTAAATAGGTAACCTATTTACCATGGTATCCCTCCCCTGCGGCGGCTGCTCTTGATCTCCGGCTGCTCTTGATCTCCGTGAACGCACGCGCTGTCTCCAAACCTTGCAGAGCAGCACATTGAAGCGCTTGAAAACACAGCACAACATTCCCTAATAACACTTGCAATGCATTATGACTTCAAAGGTATGGCTTTAGGTCTATGACATTATTATTTATTGATTTTATTTTGTTTTATTTCTTTGATCACCAACTGCCACGACAACACACTCGTATTTTTTATGCAGTACTCCTGACGAACTTCACCCATTGCCCGCATCGTACCGGCTCTTAAGGTAGCTTGTGTTGGAGCAGCAGGACAAGCTCGCCATCCCGCCCGCTGCTTTCCTGCATTATTGCTCACCAAAACACAACGCACCCAGGGGAGAGATACCATGGTAATGGTATCCCTCCCCTGCGGCGGCTGCTCTTGATCTCCGGCTGCTCTTGATCTCCGTGATCGCACCCGCTGTCTCCAAACCTTGCAGAGCAGCACATTGAAGCGCTTGAAAACACAGCACAACATTCCCTAATAACACTTGCAATGCATTATGACTTCAAAGGTATGGCTTTAGGTCTATGACATTATTATTTATTGATTTTATTTTGTTTTATTTCTTTGATCACCAACTGCCACGACAACACACTCGTATTTTTTATGCAGTACTCCTGACGAACTTCACCCATTGCCCGCATCGTACCGGCTCTTAAGGTAGCTTGTGTTGGAGCAGCAGGACAAGCTCGCCATCCCGCCCGCTGCTTTCCTGCATTATTGCTCACCAAAACCGTTCGCCGAAACAAAAATAGGTAAATAGGTAACCTATTTACCATGGTATCTCTCCCCTGGGTGCCTTATGTTTTGCGCCGGCTGCTCTTGATCTCCGTGAACGCACCCGCTGTCTCCAAACCTTGCAGAGCAGCACATTGAAGCGCTTGAAAACACAGCACAACATTCCCTAATAACACTTGCAATGCATTATGACTTCAAAGGTATGGCTTTAGGTCTATGACATTATTATTTATTGATTTTATTTTGTTTTATTTCTTTGATCACCAACTGCCACGACAACACACTCATATTTTTTATGCAGTACTCCTGACGAACTTCACCCATTGCCCGCATCGTACCGGCTCTTAAGGTAGCTTGTGTGGGAGCAGCAGGACAAGCTCGCCATCCTGCCCGCTGCTTTCCTGCATTATTGCTCACCAAAACACAACGCACCCAGGGGAGAGATACCATGGTAAATAGGTAACCTATTTACCATGGTATCCCTCCCCTGCGGCGGCTGTTCTTGATCTCCGGCTGCTCTTGATCTCCGTGAACGCACGCGCTGTCTCCAAACCTTGCAGAGCAGCACATTGAAGCGCTTGAAAACACAGCACAACATTCCCTAATAACACTTGCAATGCATTATGACTTCAAAGGTATGGCTTTAGGTCTATGACATTATTATTTATTGATTTTATTTTGTTTTATTTCTTTGATCACCAACTGCCACGACAACACACTCGTATTTTTTATGCAGTACTCCTGACGAACTTCACCCATTGCCCGCATCGTACCGGCTCTTAAGGTAGCTTGTGTGGGAGCAGCAGGACAAGCTCGCCATCCTGCCCGCTGCTTTCCTGCATTATTGCTCACCATAACACAACGCGCCCAGGGGAGAGATACCATGGTAAATAGGTAACCTATTTACCATGGTATCCCTCCCCTGCGGCGGCTGTTCTTGATCTCCGGCTGCTCTTGATCTCCGTGAACGCACGCGCTGTCTCCAAACCTTGCAGAGCAGCACATTGAAGCGCTTGAAAACACAGCACAACATTCCCTAATAACACTTGCAATGCATTATGACTTCAAAGGTATGGCTTTAGGTCTATGACATTATTATTTATTGATTTTATTTTGTTTTATTTCTTTGATCACCAACTGCCACGACAACACACTCGTATTTTTTATGCAGTACTCCTGACGAACTTCACCCATTGCCCGCATCGTACCGGCTCTTAAGGTAGCTTGTGTTGGAGCAGCAGGACAAGCTCGCCATCCCGCCCGCTGCTTTCCTGCATTATTGCTCACCAAAACCGTTCGCCGAAACAAAAATAGGTAAATAGGTAACCTATTTACCATGGTATCTCTCCCCTGGGTGCCTTGTGTCTTGCGCCGGCTGCTCTTGATCTCCGTGAACGCACCCGCTGTCTCCAAACCTTGCAGAGCAGCACATTGAAGCGCTTGAAAACACAGCACAACATTCCCTAATAACACTTGCAATGCATTATGACTTCAAAGGTATGGCTTTAGGTGTATGACATTATTATTTATTGATTTTATTTTGTTTTATTTCTTTGATCACCAACTGCCACGACAACACACTCGTATTTTTTATGCAGTACTCCTGACGAACTTCACCCATTGCCCGCATCGTACCGGCTCTTAAGGTAGCTTGTGTTGGAGCAGCAGGACAAACTCACCATCCCGCCCGCTGCTTTCCTGCATTATTGCTCACCAAAACCGTTCGCCGAAACAAAAATAGGTAAATAGGTAACCTATTTACCATGGTATCCCTCCCCTGCGGCGGCTGCTCTTGATCTCCGGCTGCTCTTGATCTCCGTGAACGCACGCGCTGTCTCCAAACCTTGCAGAGCAGCACATTGAAGCGCTTGAAAACACAGCACAACATTCCCTAATAACACTTGCAATGCATTATGACTTCAAAGGTATGGCTTTAGGTCTATGACATTATTATTTATTGATTTTATTTTGTTTTATTTCTTTGATCACCAACTGCCACGACAACACACTCGTATTTTTTATGCAGTACTCCTGACGAACTTCACCCATTGCCCGCATCGTACCGGCTCTTAAGGTAGCTTGTGTTGGAGCAGCAGGACAAGCTCGCCATCCCGCCCGCTGCTTTCCTGCATTATTGCTCACCAAAACACAACGCACCCAGGGGAGAGATACCATGGTAATGGTATCCCTCCCCTGCGGCGGCTGCTCTTGATCTCCGGCTGCTCTTGATCTCCGTGATCGCACCCGCTGTCTCCAAACCTTGCAGAGCAGCACATTGAAGCGCTTGAAAACACAGCACAACATTCCCTAATAACACTTGCAATGCATTATGACTTCAAAGGTATGGCTTTAGGTCTATGACATTATTATTTATTGATTTTATTTTGTTTTATTTCTTTGATCACCAACTGCCACGACAACACACTCGTATTTTTTATGCAGTACTCCTGACGAACTTCACCCATTGCCCGCATCGTACCGGCTCTTAAGGTAGCTTGTGTTGGAGCAGCAGGACAAGCTCGCCATCCCGCCCGCTGCTTTCCTGCATTATTGCTCACCAAAACCGTTCGCCGAAACAAAAATAGGTAAATAGGTAACCTATTTACCATGGTATCTCTCCCCTGGGTGCCTTGTGTTTTGCGCCGGCTGCTCTTGATCTCCGTGAACGCACCCGCTGTCTCCAAACCTTGCAGAGCAGCACATTGAAGCGCTTGAAAACACAGCACAACATTCCCTAATAACACTTGCAATGCATTATGACTTCAAAGGTATGGCTTTAGGTCTATGACATTATTATTTATTGATTTTATTTTGTTTTATTTATTTGATCACCAACTGCCAAGACAACACACTCGTATTTTTTATGCAGTACTCCTGACGAACTTCACCCATTGCCCGCATCGTACCGGCTCTTAAGGTAGCTTGTGTTGGAGCAGCAGGACAAGCTCGCCATCCCGCCCGCTGCTTTCCTGCATTATTGCTCACCAAAACCGTTCGCCGAAACAAAAATAGGTAAATAGGTAACCTATTTACCATGGTATCTCTCCCCTGGGTGCCTTGTGTCTTGCGCCGGCTGCTCTTGATCTCCGTGAACGCACCCGCTGTCTCCAAACCTTGCAGAGCAGCACATTGAAGCGCTTGAAAACACAGCACAACATTCCCTAATAACACTTGCAATGCATTATGACTTCAAAGGTATGGCTTTAGGTCTATGACATTATTATTTATTGATTTTATTTTGTTTTATTTCTTTGATCACCAACTGCCACGACAACACACTCGTATTTTTTATGCAGTACTCCTGACGAACTTCACCCATTGCCCGCATCGTACCGGCTCTTAAGGTATCTTGTGTTGGAGCAGCAGGACAAACTCACCATCCCGCCCGCTGCTTTCCTGCATTATTGCTCACCAAAACCGTTCGCCGAAACAAAAATAGGTAAATAGGTAACCTATTTACCATGGTATCCCTCCCCTGCGGCGGCTGCTCTTGATCTCCGGCTGCTCTTGATCTCCGTGAACGCACGCGCTGTCTCCAAACCTTGCAGAGCAGCACATTGAAGCGCTTGAAAACACAGCACAACATTCCCTAATAACACTTGCAATGCATTATGACTTCAAAGGTATGGCTTTAGGTCTATGACATTATTATTTATTGATTTTATTTTGTTTTATTTCTTTGATCACCAACTGCCACGACAACACACTCGTATTTTTTATGCAGTACTCCTGACGAACTTCACCCATTGCCCGCATCGTACCGGCTCTTAAGGTAGCTTGTGTTGGAGCAGCAGGACAAGCTCGCCATCCCGCCCGCTGCTTTCCTGCATTATTGCTCACCAAAACACAACGCACCCAGGGGAGAGATACCATGGTAAATAGGTAACCTATTTACCATGGTATCCCTCCCCTGCGGCGGCTGCTCTTGATCTCCGGCTGCTCTTGATCTCCGTGATCGCACCCGCTGTCTCCAAACCTTGCAGAGCAGCACATTGAAGCGCTTGAAAACACAGCACAACATTCCCTAATAACACTTGCAATGCATTATGACTTCAAAGGTATGGCTTTAGGTCTATGACATTATTATTTATTGATTTTATTTTGTTTTATTTCTTTGCTCACCAACTGCCACGACAACACACTCGTATTTTTTATGCAGTACTCCTGACGAACTTCACCCATTGCCCGCATCGTACCGGCTCTTAAGGTAGCTTGTGTTGGAGCAGCAGGACAAGCTCGCCATCCCGCCCGCTGCTTTCCTGCATTATTGCTCACCAAAACCGTTCGCCGAAACAAAAATAGGTAAATAGGTAACCTATTTACCATGGTATCTCTCCCCTGGGTGCCTTGTGTTTTGCGCCGGCTGCTCTTGATCTCCGTGAACGCACGCGCTGTCTCCAAACCTTGCAGAGCAGCACATTGAAGCGCTTGAAAACACAGCACAACATTCCCTAATAACACTTGCAATGCATTATGACTTCAAAGGTATGGCTTTAGGTCTATGACATTATTATTTATTGATTTTATTTTGTTTTATTTCTTTGATCACCAACTGCCACGACAACACACTCGTATTTTTTATGCAGTACTCCTGACGAACTTCACCCATTGCCCGCATCGTACCGGCTCTTAAGGTAGCTTGTGTTGGAGCAGCAGGACAAGCTCGCCATCCCGCCCGCTGCTTTCCTGCATTATTGCTCACCAAAACCGTTCGCCGAAACAAAAATAGGTAAATAGGTAACCTATTTACCATGGTATCTCTCCCCTGGGTGCCTTGTGTTTTGCGCCGGCTGCTCTTGATCTCCGTGAACGCACCCGCTGTCTCCAAACCTTGCAGAGCAGCACATTGAAGCGCTTGAAAACACAGCACAACATTCCCTAATAACACTTGCAATGCATTATGACTTCAAAGGTATGGCTTTAGGTCTATGACATTATTATTTATTGATTTTATTTTGTTTTATTTCTTTGATCACCAACTGCCACGACAACACACTCGTATTTTTTATGCAGTACTCCTGACGAACTTCACCCATTGCCCGCATCGTACCGGCTCTTAAGGTAGCTTGTGTTGGAGCAGCAGGACAAGCTCGCCATCCCGCCGGCTGCTTTCCTGCATTATTGCTCACCAAAACACAACGCACCCAGGGGAGAGATACCATGGTAAATAGGAAACCTATTTACCATGGTATCCCTCCCCTGCGGCGGCTGCTCTTGATCTCCGGCTGCTCTTGATCTCCGTGAACGCACGCGCTGTCTCCAAACCTTGCAGAGCAGCACATTGAAGCGCTTGAAAACACAGCACAACATTCCCAAATAACACTTGCAATGCATTATGACTTCAAAGGTATGGCTTTAGGTCTATGACATTATTATTTATTGATTTTATTTTGTTTTATTTCTTTGATCACCAACTGCCACGACAACACACTCGTAGTTTTTATGCAGTACTCCTGACGAACTTCACCCATTGCCCGCATCGTACCGGCTCTTAAGGTAGCTTGTGTGGGAGCAGCAGGACAAGCTCGCCATCCTGCCCGCTGCTTTCCTGCATTATTGCTCACCATAACACAACGCACCCAGGGTAGAGATACCATGGTAAATAGGTAACCTATTTACCATGGTATCCCTCCCCTGCGGCTGCTGTTCTTGATCTCCGGCTGCTCTTGATCTCCGTGAACGCACGCGCTGTCTCCAAACCTTGCAGAGCAGCACATTGAAGCGCTTGAAAACACAGCACAACATTCCCTAATAACACTTGCAATGCATTATGACTTCAAAGGTATGGCTTTAGGTCTATGACATTATTATTTATTGATTTTATTTTGTTTTATTTATTT
Source organism: Acipenser ruthenus (assembly GCF_902713425.1). Lineage (NCBI taxonomy): Eukaryota > Metazoa > Chordata > Actinopteri > Acipenseriformes > Acipenseridae > Acipenser > Acipenser ruthenus. The sequence continues at coordinate 73,042 of NW_026708305.1, forward strand.
GATCACCAACTGCCAAGACAACACACTCGTATTTTTTATGCAGTACTCCTGACGAACTTCACCCATTGCCCGCATCGTACCGGCTCTTAAGGTAGCTTGTGTTGGAGCAGCAGGACAAGCTCGCCATCCCGCCCGCTGCTTTCCTGCATTATTGCTCACCAAAAACCGTTCGCCGAAACAAAAATAGGTAAATAGGTAACCTATTTACCATGGTATCTCTCCCCTGGGTGCCTTGTGTCTTGCGCCGGCTGCTCTTGATCTCCGTGAACGCACCCGCTGTCTCCAAACCTTGCAGAGCAGCACATTGAAGCGCTTGAAAACACAGCACAACATTCCCTAATAACACTTGCAATGCATTATGACTTCAAAGGTATGGCTTTAGGTCTATGACATTATTATTTATTGATTTTATTTTGTTTTATTTCTTTGATCACCAACTGCCACGACAACACACTCGTATTTTTTATGCAGTACTCCTGACGAACTTCACCCATTGCCCGCATCGTACCGGCTCTTAAGGTATCTTGTGTTGGAGCAGCAGGACAAACTCACCATCCCGCCCGCTGCTTTCCTGCATTATTGCTCACCAAAACCGTTCGCCGAAACAAAAATAGGTAAATAGGTAACCTATTTACCATGGTATCCCTCCCCTGCGGCGGCTGCTCTTGATCTCCGGCTGCTCTTGATCTCCGTGAACGCACGCGCTGTCTCCAAACCTTGCAGAGCAGCACATTGAAGCGCTTGAAAACACAGCACAACATTCCCTAATAACACTTGCAATGCATTATGACTTCAAAGGTATGGCTTTAGGTCTATGACATTATTATTTATTGATTTTATTTTGTTTTATTTCTTTGATCACCAACTGCCACGACAACACACTCGTATTTTTTATGCAGTACTCCTGACGAACTTCACCCATTGCCCGCATCGTACCGGCTCTTAAGGTAGCTTGTGTTGGAGCAGCAGGACAAGCTCGCCATCCCGCCCGCTGCTTTCCTGCATTATTGCTCACCAAAACACAACGCACCCAGGGGAGAGATACCATGGTAAATAGGTAACCTATTTACCATGGTATCCCTCCCCTGCGGCGGCTGCTCTTGATCTCCGGCTGCTCTTGATCTCCGTGATCGCACCCGCTGTCTCCAAACCTTGCAGAGCAGCACATTGAAGCGCTTGAAAACACAGCACAACATTCCCTAATAACACTTGCAATGCATTATGACTTCAAAGGTATGGCTTTAGGTCTATGACATTATTATTTATTGATTTTATTTTGTTTTATTTCTTTGCTCACCAACTGCCACGACAACACACTCGTATTTTTTATGCAGTACTCCTGACGAACTTCACCCATTGCCCGCATCGTACCGGCTCTTAAGGTAGCTTGTGTTGGAGCAGCAGGACAAGCTCGCCATCCCGCCCGCTGCTTTCCTGCATTATTGCTCACCAAAACCGTTCGCCGAAACAAAAATAGGTAAATAGGTAACCTATTTACCATGGTATCTCTCCCCTGGGTGCCTTGTGTTTTGCGCCGGCTGCTCTTGATCTCCGTGAACGCACGCGCTGTCTCCAAACCTTGCAGAGCAGCACATTGAAGCGCTTGAAAACACAGCACAACATTCCCTAATAACACTTGCAATGCATTATGACTTCAAAGGTATGGCTTTAGGTCTATGACATTATTATTTATTGATTTTATTTTGTTTTATTTCTTTGATCACCAACTGCCACGACAACACACTCGTATTTTTTATGCAGTACTCCTGACGAACTTCACCCATTGCCCGCATCGTACCGGCTCTTAAGGTAGCTTGT